>NW_024881672.1:600000-883428 GCF_019059575.1 Amphibalanus amphitrite
AAGAGCCCTCACCACGCAGAGCACCAGCATTTCACTGGAGATAATATTCTACATCTTTATTCTCTATAGCTCATAGGGAGTCTCAGAACACTCAGTGCACCAGCAGGTCAGTGGGGCAATAACAAAATGCACCAGCAGGTCAGTGGAGAAACACCACACAGTGCACCAGCATGTCAGTGGAAAAACACAGAGGCAACCAGAGGTCAGTAGAAGAGTGCTGCTAGTAACATGAAACCAAAACCGAGTAAAACATTAGGTAGAACGTTTAAGCCGACGTCTGTTTTAAAATTGTCCCATACTGAATGCTATGACGTAAAGCTGCTAATATAAGCAGGCATAGGTAACATGAATCATGTTATCTATGAAGCAGGTAACCCTTAAACAGGTTCACCATATCTACAAATGTACAATCGCATGTACTCATGTGATGTGGTAGCGTGATAAACCTACCTACTGCAGAGTCGCACACAGGTGCCTTCCTGCAATGCATGAATACCTATCCCCCGCACCTTACCCAATTCCGGTCGTATTCCAATGCGCATTGTGCTCCGTACAATAAGCTATACGTTCCGCGCACCCACGTGCCGTAGTTTCGCTCAGATTGCCTCAGACCCGAGGCGTGAGATGAAATGGACTTCATGCAAGATTCATGCTATTGCAGGGGTGCCGGGTGTACTGAGTCCTTGGATGCGATGGATTTTGGGACTTTTTACCAGAGGTTCCATTGTGTAAAATCGAAGTGTATCAGGGGAGTGAATGCATTCCGCCAGCAGAATTGTGCATTGTAGCTTCACTGTCTGGGTTTTTGATGGGATAGGGCTTTCGACGAATGCAGTGACCTATGCAAACATGCATATTTAACTGCATTCCGAAATATGCAGTGAAAATTACAAAGGCATTCAAAATACATTGCCGGAGACAGACCTTTTCCAATCCATTCGATATTGAGATCCACGATATTACACAATCCATCACCCTCTGCAATCTGCGCTACAGCACTGTCCACCATGTGCATTGTCTACTGCCTGGCATCGGCAGAAACCAAGACACTGGGTCAAAGCTGAAAGCACTACCACACATTCAACATTGCATGTGACTTGTGCCTCGTACCCTACAGATGCCGCGCCTCCACCGCCTGCCCCTCCTTTCTGGTGGACTACGACCGCGGCGCCTGTTTCCGCCTCGACCTGACCTCCGAGGGTCGCAACCACCTGCTCGTACCGGCCAGAGGTCACACGGCCTACTTCGAGAAGGTCTGCCTGCAAGGTGAGCCTACCAGCGGCCGTGGCATTCATCACATGGCGCAGAAATCGTTGCACAGTCAAAAAACGACAAGACGTTTTCATCTATGTCAGTGACATCCACCTAATTTCGAACTGATTCGAGAATAAACTCATCAACAAATAACGTGCCGTCGATATAGTTGTGCTTATCATCATTTTGGGTCTCGCTCATGACTTCAACCACTTTGCTCGACCACAGTCATCCCGGCGGCCCCAACATCCCGCATATACTATGATCATTGATAAGACACTCTACATATATTCCCGCAGCGCCGGCCTGCGGAAAGGCGTGGGTGTTTGAGCGGGTGCTGGGCCGCGAGCTGGCCGGCCTGGATGACCTGGTACTGAAGGAGATCACCAGTCGCCGAACCTGTGAGGAGTACTGTCTGCTCAACCACCAGCTGCCCTGCCGCTCGGCGGAGTTCGTGGCCAGTCAGAGGCTCTGTCGACTCTCCTCCAGCAGCCGACGGACGGCGCCCAACGCCCTGCGCCCGGCGCTCGACACCGAGTACCTCGAGAACCAGTGTGTGCCGCGTGAGTACCTCGAGAACCAGTGTGTGCCCCGTGAGTACCTCGAGAACCAGTGTGTGCCCCGTGAGTACGCTTATACGAGTAGAAACAGTGTGTGCCTCGTGAGTATCTCGAGAATCAGTGTGTGCCCCGTGAGTACATTGAGAACCAGTGTGTGCCCCGTGAATACCTCGAAAACCAGCATGTCCCGTGTCTCTAAAACCAGCCTTTGTTAATGTCAGCCCCGATAATCGCAGTACAATGCCAGGACGTTATAATATGATCTAAGATTTAGGAAGAAGTGGATTTGGTAGGTCCACGGTAAGCGCGCTGTTATGTAGATCGAGCAGTGCCACTCCAGACTCTTTGGAGCTCCCTTGCGCTTCGCTCATATTCAAATCACCTTCAGTCCAGTGAAATTGACTCATTGCGATTGCAGATGTAAGCTCGACCGGCTGCGACTGGGAGAAACGACCAGAGAGACAGATGACGTACCGTGATCTGGAGGTCTCCGCAACCAGCAGAGAACGGGTATAGGCGCCCGATTGACAACTTCCCATCGAGTTTGTGCTTAATTTCTTAATCGTTTCAAATAGAAGCTCCAACTGCAGTAGGTACCTTTTTTGTTTTTGTTTTTGTTTTTGTTTTGTTGGGTTAGGCCCTTTCGGTCTCACGAGACCACTTAAAAGCCAGAAGGATGATAGGAATTAGGGGAAGACATTGGTCTGGGTGGGCACGCTAGTGAGTCGTCAGGGCTGAGACCGTATGCAGACCTTCCAACATGCAATCTGACCTGTGGCTAGCGCCCCTGGCCTGCGACTGACGCCACTGACCTAGGACCGGTGTCCCTGACCCTCCAACCCTGTCCGTTTCAGTGTCAGCGAGCTTGCGAGACCACCTCTAGCTTCCCGTGCCGTTCGTTCACGTTCAGCCCGGCCACCTCTCGGTGCTGGCTCTCCAGCGAAGACACGGCCTCTGCGGGACCGTCGGCTCTGGTGCCGACCCGCGGCGCCCTGTTCTCACAGCGCACACCTTGTCATGACCGTGAGTAGCGCTGCGCGACTACCAGGCACCGGTGGTACCGAACAGTGGAGCATTGGTCTCTCGCAGCGCAGCCCTTTGCCACGACCGTGAGTAGCGCGGCGCACACCAGACAGGGCTGGGGCGGAGAATGGATATCGAAGGGCTGCTCAGCAGGCACTAATGTTTAGAATTAGAGCCGTTTGGTATTTGAAGTGACCGTTTCCTGACCTCCCTCTACTCTTCCCCAGTGGAGCTGCTGTGCTCCGCGGACCGCATGACGCTCCGACTGCGTACCGCCGCCCCATTCACCGGGCGTATCTTCTCACTGGACGCACCGAGCACGTGCGACGTGCGTGGCACCGGCCAGCTCACCACCGAGGCCACGTTCATCTACCACGACGTGAGTGAGATAGGTACGGGAGCAACGGAGCGGGGCCACATGATCAAATTTTGATTTCGAGCGTCAACGTTTTCGTCAGAGATTATTGATCTTCTCCAACTAAGTGACCAGTAAAGCGTGGATGCGGACGTTCGTACCAGTGCCACAGATGTCTTGGGGATCTGATAAAACAGACCCGAGTACACAAAGTAATACCAAACTGTTTTCCGTTCTCTAAGTTCTGGTTGCTGAACATGTGCTTTCCAAAAACTGTGCACCACTCTGAGCGTTCTGTCTCTGACTGCGCCCCTGACCACGCCGCCTCCCTCTCCCCGCCAGCGTCGCTGCGGCGTGGTCCGTGAGAGTGTCGGCTCGTTCACGGCGCTGGTGGCAGTGCAGCACCACAGCACCATCCAGAAGCGGGAGGACAGCGCCATCAAACTGCTCTGTTCGTACGAGGCCACTGAGCAGACGGTCAGCAACGGCATCACCCTGCTTACAGAGTGAGTGGACGCAGCGCGGGAGCTGGGCAAAAATACCAACTCTCGGCGGGGGAGATGGATCTGGAAGCTTACGTGAGCGCATTTGACTGGATAGCTTCCCTACTCCCTTAGATATAAAGAATCTGACGACGGTGTTGTCAGCAACCATCTGCGCCACTTTTCAGTAAAGCAACATGTTGATAAGCGAATTACTGCAAGAATCACGATTCACGCCACCAGAACAACAAAGCTTGAAATCAATCCCCTGTAATAAAACAGCACCCCCCCCCCCCAATGTTCCAGTCGGATTGACGGCGGCCTGGTGACGTCATCAGTGAACGGCACCGCACCCACGCCGATCGTGTCTCTGCACGTGAGAGACAGAGCGGGGGAAGAGGTCACCGGCACGGCGCTCGGAGAGCCGCTCTACCTCAGCCTCGAGATGCAGGACAACAGTGAGTGCGCGACAGGGTGTCATAGCCAGGCGCCAGCTGAAAACATGGTGGTGACCATGCAGGACAGCCACAGTTCCTGTACTGGAGGCATGGCCTTTCTCCAATCAGGCAGCATCTTTATAGCAAAATTTATATAACTAGCATCAGAAACGCCGAGTACAAAGTTTTGATGGCATACTTTGACAAGCAGCAGCTATTTCGGTAAATAATAATCAGGTAAAATATCTATCATCCCAATGAAGCGCCATTTTCTTTGAGAGAACTGTTTCTGTGGGACTACTCAAGACTCGACTCAGATCTACTAACAAGGCTGTTGCAGAACACAGACTGGGAGGACATTTTAAATGACGACATTGACAAAGCGACCGATAGATTCATAGCCACCCTTCTCTCTGCAGCAAAAGCGTCCATTCCACAAAAAACGATCCGACATAGACCCGACCAGAAACCTTGGATGACCACAACATTGAATAGAAATATAAGGAAACGCGACAGACTCTTCAAACAAGCACGAAAATTACAGACACAAAGCGCTTGGGAACGCTGGAAACATCAAAGGAATTTTGTTACATCTCTGAACAGGCAAATTAAGAAACAGTACATAGAACGTAAAGTGACAATGCTTATATCCCAAAGACGTGACCCTCGGAAGTACCACCAGACGTTACGAACCATAACAGGCCGGACACGTAATGACAACATCCCACCTCTTGAAAGGCCAGACGGAGAAATAATTACTGACGACTTCGCAAAAGCAACACTTTTAAACAACTATTTTTCAGACCAGGCCAAACTCGACATAGACACAGAGTTGCCCACACCAAGAGATGAGCCAGAAATAATGCCGGTGCCCACTCTAGGAGAAATAAAAACATCCGAAAGAGAAGTCCTACAGTTCCTAAATTCATTAGATGTAAACAAAGCAACCGGACCTGACGAAATACCTGCAAAACTTTTAAAACTAACAGCCGTACTAATCGCAGAACCATTGTCAAAACTGTACAATAAATCACTTGCACTTGGTATTTATCCCTCTAAATTCAAAGAAGCAAACGTAAAACCTATATTCAAAAACAAAGGCTCTCCATCTGAAGTCAGCAACTATCGGCCTATTAGTCTCTTGTCATCTCTATCTAAGGTTTTCGAAAAAATAGTACACAAACACATCTACGACCATCTTTCCCAAAACAACCTTCTAACAGACAAACAGGGTGGGTATCGGAGAGGCCACAGTGCCGAACAACAGTTGCTTTATTTCACTCATAACTTGTACCAATCATTAGACTCAGAACACGACTTCACAGCAATCTATCTCGATATATCAAAATACTTCGACAAAATTTGGCATACAGGACTCCTATACAAATGCAGACATGACTTTGGAATCACTGAATCTCTTCATGACTGGCTTAAATCATACTTATCAGACAGACGGCAACGAGTAAAGATTGACGACACTTTTTCAGCAACCGAAATTATAAACGCTGGCTGTCCGCAAGGATCCGTCCTTGGACCACTTTTAGCCCTTATATATCTTGACGGACTTTCGACGAAGACACATAACGACATTCTCTTCTTTGCTGACGACGTCTCTATTTACACATCCTACTCAACAGCAGACACTATCAAAGCACAGGCATCATTACAAAAGGACCTTGATGCAATATACAAATATGGACAGGACTGGGCAATAACTTTCAACACAAACAAGACAAAACAACAAACATTTTCACTAAAACAAAAATACACTTCGCCAACCCTAACATTTGGAAACGATAGGATACCACAATGTGACAATCATACACATCTCGGAATGACATTTTCAAAAGACTTGCGCTTCCACCAGCATGTAAATGAAATTTGCAAAAAAGTACAGAGAACATTGAGTCCACTCTACCCAATTGCACCATACATTCCCAGAGACATTCTTGACGACGTTTACAAAACATATGTGAGACCTCACTTTGACTTATACGATACCATATATGACGGACACTTGACAGCACAGGACGCATATAGACTAGAGACACTTCAAAACAGAGCGGGAAGACTAGTTACCGGTACACTATATAGAACACCAACAGATAAATTATTATATGACCTGGGGTGGAACAGACTCACTATTCGAAGGAAAATACACAAACTATCGTTGTACCATGCATTCACACATAGCCAACATACACCTGCATATATCAAGTTAATCATACCGGCCACTCGCATCCAACAAACTGGCAGAACGCTAAGAAACGCGAGTAACCACACGATCACAGCAAACCGTACCACATCCTATCAATCCTCATACTTCCTTTCAACCGGCAAACTATGGAACGGGCTCCCAGAATCAATTAGGTCATTACCCCATACATCCTTTAAGCGAGCGATTACCGAGCGGCTGGGAGTATCCAAGCCTCCAAATTATTACAAAATTGGATCCAAGGAAGGAAATGCCCTCCACACCAGATTAAGAACAGAAATGTCATTATTAAATTCACATCAGTTCCAGATAAACAAGTGTTCGACCACTGCTTGTTCATGTGGTTACCCGACGGAAAACGTTCGTCATTTCACATTATTTTGCCAAAAATATGAACACCAAAGAAATCAACTCTTTCGAGACGTTTTGCATATTCTCGGCAATGTCACTAACAACCAACCACTCGATTCCAACCTGACACTTCGGTTGCTCATTCATGGAGAAACTCTTGGCGACGGGGATGGGCGGCGGGTGGCACACCACTTCCAAAGATTCTTGATTAACTCAAATAGATTTAGTCAACAATAACACTTTCTTTAAAATCAACCCTAGTTTTTCATTGATTTTCAATCTGTGACCTTGGTGCTGTCCCCGCGGGCCGGCGCGCGGTCTGCATTCATCCCAACCGCTCATCGGTGACCGGGTTGGCGGCGGCGGTGTGATTAGCAGCAATTAATTTCATTTCCTTTACAGAGAGGTGCCTAGAATTAAGCGCTTGGCGCTTTTGCACCAATCTGCTATTATTTTTTCGAAACGCCTTGTATAACTATTTGTTTCCTACTTACGTTTCTCTTTTTGGTAATACGTGTTGATTAATAAACATTCTGTGTGTGTGTGTGTGTGTGTGGCCTCCTGTCAAGGCCCTCCTGCATTCATCACCGCCAACTTTCCTCTCTTAATGCCACCTGTCCGATTTCAGGCATTTTCGGCATGTTCCCGCGGAACCTGATGGCGCGGAGCGGCAGGTCGGGCGAGTCTATTGTGCTGCTGGACGAACGGGGGTGTCCGACGGACGAGTCCATTGTGGAGCGGTTCCGACCGGAGGACGGCTCCGGCAGCCGCGTGGTGGCGCCCTTCGAGGTGTTCAAGTTCTACGACGACCCAGTGGTGCGCTTCCAGGTCACCGTCCAGTTCTGCCTGGAGCGCTGCCGACCGGTCAGTGACTGGTGGATGAGTAGTCTCCAGCAGGTAACCTCGCAAGGTTCAGGAACCTCAGACTTGGAAAGTCCTGCTTCGGAGGTTCAGGCAGTCAGGAAGCATGACTGTTTCCAAATGGAATGCCGAAGTTAAATTGCCCAAATCGAGTGCCGTTACATCAAGATAATTAACAGGTGCCTTGTAAAATGTCATGGTTTACTGAGGAGCCGAGGTCACTGACCTCTTCCGATCACTGCTCGCAGGCTCAGTGTGACGGACTGCCCTCTCGGTCACACCACAGCCGGCACCACCGCTCCTTGCCCACCGTGGACCCTGTCACCGGTCAGCGCATCCTCCACGAAGCGGCGCCACTGCAGCGCGAGATAGTTGTAGGTGGCGCTAGTGAGCGGCAGCTGGACGAGCCCCGTGTCTCTGAGCCGGGGCTGCGGGACGGACGGGCCGCGGATCTGCTCTGCGCCAAGAGAGAGGCCGTCATCGCCGGTATCGCCGCCGCCGTCTTCCTGCAGGTGAGCTGCACCACGGTGTCTGACCAGCTTGACTCAGTTAACTGAAGTTTGATACAATCACCGCTCCAAATGTAAACCCAGCCACAATTGCCGGAAGTGAAAGTGTGCGTCCCACGCTGAGTAGGTGACGCCCGTTCTCGTCGGCCGTCTGTCTCCAGGCCGTGATGCTGGTGGTGTGCTGTTCCTGCGTCTACTGGCGGCGGCGGAGCAAGCTAAGGGAGACTCTGCCATCGACCAGCACTCTGAACAGCAGCCGACAGCGGCTGGGGCCGGCCGACGCCGAGCGACCGGCCACGCTGCGGACTCTGCGCTCCCTGACACGAAGACACTGACACAGGGGTACTAACACACTGACACGGATAACACCGAGCGATCGGCGACACTGCGGACTCTGCGCTCCCTGACACGGAAACACTGACACAGACACACTGACACACTGACGCCGAGCGACCGGCCACGCTGCGGACTCTGCGCTCCCTGACACGGAGGCACTGACACGGTGACACTGACACACTGACACGGCTGGGGCCGGCCGACGCCGAGAGGCCGGCCACGCTGCGGACACTGCGCTCCCTGACACGGAGACACTGACACAGACACACTGACACGCTGACACGGCTGGGGCCGGCCGACGCCGAGCGACCGGCCACGCTGCGGACTCTGCGCTCCCTGACACGAAGCCACTGACACGGAGACACTGACACAGGGCCAGTGACACATGGACAACACCGGCAAATGCCACACTGACAACACTGGCAAATGAGACACTGACACCATGATAGTGACAGAGACACTGCCATGGGCGGACACTGCGCTCCATGACACGAAGACACTGTCAAGAGGACAGTGACACAGAGACGGGGGGGAGGTGGGAGGGGGACAGTGACAGGGCCACGGACAGATACACGACGAGGATAAAGAGACACAGACGTCAGACAGACGACAAATAGACATTCTCACGAATACGACAGACAATGACACGGCGATCGTGAACCAAGCCGGACAAATGTGCCTCAATGTTGACCGTCACTGAAACGCAGCCGTATTCAGGGTCAGACGCCACAAAGGGAGTATCGAGCCGGACCTGTGAGTATCGACAGCTGTCGATGAGAGCGCCAAAGAATGTGCTTAGAGACGCTTATTAACCATTTTTCGGGAGTCTCCGATGGTCCCCGAATTACTGCTAATGAGAAGTGATTAGAAACGATAATGTTTGTGTAGCATTTCACGACACAGGGCAACTTTTAACACCCGCTTACGTGTCTACCGCTTATAAACTGATGTGTTTAATGTTTTGCGATGTTCAGTGTTCACACTACCATCCTGTTCATCGTCTGCGCTCTGTAATTGAACGTTTCAGGGCATCTGAGTCCACATTTAGCCGTGCGTGTGAGCGAGTGATGCATTTAAAGCTAACAACGTTCCTAGTTTGTAAAAATAGAACGAGTCCGAGACTACCAGTTTCCGGAGGTAAATGGCCGCAGGAAGAGCGATTACCCAGAATGTGAGACGCTACCCAGTCGAGTGACCCGATCCGAGGTTCAGCCTGAAAAGGACGGAGCGAAGGAAAACTAATCGGTGGTGTCGATACATGTCCACTGGATGCCTCTTATCGTGCATTATTGCCATGCACTCCGCATTTTAATATTTAAGTCGCGATAACGCTAGTAAACTATTGACCGCATGTTATAATGTGATCGTATGCATTATTTATAGCTTTATTAATACATCAAGCGATATGCAAATGATTTTAACAAAAGTGTATAACAGCACCTACTAGTTATATGCACCAGCAGCGGCCGATAACTATTCCATCATTTCCTTCTCTTCTATAACCTCTGATTTGCGGCTGACTGAGACCGCCTGCCTAGTGCCTAGTGCCTACTGTCTGGCATGTTCATCGGCGCTGCAAACCGTGGTGTTTGCCGTCTAGAGGATTTGCTTGCTATTTTATTTTAGACGGTCAGGAAACGTTGCCAACAATGTCGCAATCGCGAAGAATATAATTTGTTGCAACTTAATTCAAATCATTTCTGTGCGGAAGCCTTCGATCAGTGAAGAAATAACATTCTAGAAAAGGTCAAATGTAACATTTATTTTCCTCATGACAGATAATGGGGCAAAAATGATAACCCAAAGAAGTTTAATATAAGGGTTAACGGATTTCAAGTTAAGGTACCTAACCTAAACAAGCGTTGTTTGCATCAAGCGACTTGAATGTAATAGCAGCAGCTTGACAGCAGCCTAGCAAGGGTGTTTAATACACAAGTCTTCAAATGAACGTGCAACCACAAAAAAAGCGTTTTCATTGCGATCAGTTTACCTGATGTTTGCGCTAAGTGCGGCATTTTTATCAAAACTTATCACGAATGCAAAGGACAATGCCAAGGGAATCCGGTCTGGGTTTGAATAGGGTTTCCTCAAGATTCAACGGCCCGACCGGCCTTGTAACTGTAACATAATTCCGCGAACCGTTCCTGGGCTGCAGACCCACTAGGACCCTGCATTTTCAGAACCACGGAAAGCACCGACAAGGCCCGGCTCACAGCAACTAACACGCCTGCGTTATAGACCGATTGAACAGCTCATCATTTCCTTGCAAAATATTCTGGTCTATTTATAGACGTGAAATGGATGGAACAATCAGAACAAAAAAAAAAATCAATAAAAACGGGCAAACGGAAAGTGAAGGGGAACAGGAAGATCCTGTCGCGTTCTCTTGGCCTTTCCAAAGTCAAATGCCTATCAAGTAGGTATACGACCATGTAGGCCCTTGCCGGTGGGTATCAATGTGCTAGATTAACGGAAAGCCTTTAAGTGTCCCACATCACACATGACCAATCACAATACTATAGGTACCATACCTATACTGATTATATATTAGGATATATTATACACAATATTATATACTGAACTCGAAGACCAATTTCACTTTTGCTATCACGTGACCGTGAGTACTGCACATGGAGAATTAATTTCATGATAGGTACGAGCCCATGGGCACAAAAGCAGCTTGGGCAAACCTTTTGCCTACGCAGCGGACATTGACAGAGTGGTTTCTGAGCCATCAACCGACAATAAAAACCATGGAGTCAGTCGGCACTCGCCTCTCACCGACGTGAGAGAGCCGACAGATGTTACCTCTCCGTCAATGCATCGCTCACAGAATCCCACGAGTCTGCACCGTTGCCATGACAACGACAACGCATGGTAATCAGCTCGCAGTAGCGGCTGTTGCAATGCTAATAGCAGTGCAATGCTGTTGCAATTCAAAGTCGAAGGGCGAGCTCAGAGATGGTGATGCGCCCCTTCAAGGTCTGCTGAAGGAGACAGTCATCTCACCGCAGGTAACTAGTACCTAGTGGTTTGTTGTGGTTTGTTGTGCTATGCTATGGTTTGTTGTGGTCTTCAGTGAGGTGACTTGGTTTGTTGGTAGGTGTTGTAACTTCGGTCTGTCGTGGTTGATATGTAGCAGTTTGCAGTGATATTATCTGACGTGGTGAGGTGGATTGACAAGTGGTTTGTACCGTCAAGTCAAATGCTGTTTAGTGATCTCTCACCCCTGCTATGGGCTTGCTGCTTGTGGTCTGGTCTGGTCTGCTATTGGTTTCTTGACTAGTCTACCGGCAATCGATGAGGCATACCGTTAGCCCCCAAAATTACTCTGTGAACTCATGCCATGCAACGACACGACCCACTCTCAGCCCATCCCAACCCAGCTTTTCCCATTACCAAACACTGAATGGAGAGGAGAGAGCCGACAGCCGCCCGGGAGGAGGCAGTGTGGTAAATGATGCGCCCACCGAGCGGCGGCGAGCGGCGGTAAGCGGAGGTAGAGGCACGCCGGGTCGCTCACTTTCCCCACACCGCCGCCGTCACCCAGCAACACTCCGGCAGCGGAGGCTCCCGCCGCCGGCAGCGCCAGTCGACCGGGCGACTGGAGCGCGACCGCCCGCGCCCGTGAAACGGTGCAGCGAGACCGGCCGACCGAGCTATTGTGAGGCGGTACAGAGCGACCAGGGGATCGGGCTATAGTGAGACAAATACAGTGTCTCCAGGCGACGTCCGTCCATCAGTGACGAAAACGGAGACGGAGAAAACGGAAGACGGAGACGAAGGCGATAGAAAGGCGAAGGCGACAGTGGCGGTGGAACAAAGTGAAGAACGGTGTAGGGGAGAGTGGGGCAAAGCGGCCACCCTAACACTTCTCACGATGCCAACGCTTGATTTTTAAACTTGGAAAGATTCTTTCTATACCAATGTGATCCCTATTAAGTTGCCTTTAATTTCAACTGCGTTTTATTTCCAAAGGCGTTCACATATGAAAGATATTGACAAAACTTTAAACCTATGCATATTGGCCACTTTGCCCCATACCCTGGGGCAAAGCGGCCACCGGCGTCTTCTCAAGTCCCGATATGAGAAACAAAATAGTTGCCTCGTGCACGACTAGGGTATTTGATGGTGACAAGGTTAAGCGAGGATGGATGTTTACTTTATCATCTTCCACCTGTAGGTAAACAAAGAAAGGATTTTCATGAAAATAAACATTTAATTGCATTATTTGGTAACTCATGCAACTGAAAAGTGGCAAAGATGAATGCATGACGACACATTTGAATATAAATAATGTTTTTTATCCAGATGGAAGCAACTTATGCCCAATTGGGGGGTGGCCACTTTGCCCCGGCCACTTTGCCCCGCGCATACCGTCCGAGACAAAAATATTCCAGCTTAGCTATTAGTGGGGTAAAAAACATTAAAATTGGTAGAATACATGTACAATACCCATGCAATGCATGGACAAGAACGCTTATAAAAATTCCAAACGGTTATGGAATAACATAACATTTAAAAATTGTAAACATAGTTGGTAACCTGGCAAGAAATGCTTTTCCGTGTTTCACAGAACAATGGTGATGGGCCTGAAACCCCGGTCTGGCTCATTCGAACGACCGTGCAGAGAAGTATAATTGGAAACCATAAATTGGAACTGACGCCAGCTATGAAGGGCTAAAACGATGGGTGGCCGCTTTGCCCCGGGTGGCCGCTTTGCCCCACTCTCCCCTATGTGATAAAGTCAGATGTGTAGAAGCGAGTACGTCCTTGTGATGGCGGAACGGTGATCAGGGTACAAACAGGAATGCATAGGCGAGACAGTGGCAGTGGTACGATCCAGAATGTGCAGTGATAACCAGAGTATATGTATAGTGGTGAACTCCAGTGACCGGAAACCCACGAGGTTGACCTTGACGAGCAAGTGCCCTAATGGTTGGCTCCCAGTGACCGGGTGACCTACAAAGCGTGCAACAGTGACCTGAGTGATGTAGTGTTCGTTGGACTGACCTTGCTGGAGAAATCCTAGAGACCTCAGACGAACGGAGACCCGCTGCGAGTGTTGTGATCTCGATGATCCGGCGATGTCATAAACGCTCACCTGTGGGAGTGTAACAGTTAATTATCTGCGGTCAATAGGACGGAGCGGTTATAAAGACGAGGCGTCACAGCCAGCGGCAGAGCAACAACATGGGTCGACTGAGGTGAGAAATAGTAACGCTATGTGCAAATGCTAGGGACAATTATCACTTCATAATTAAGTCATAAACCCGATACTGCAGGCAGCACCTGAGTGCTCATTCTCTACGAAACTGTTAGATAAGCCCAATTAACACGCGAACATTGAGGTATAGTCAGACTAGCAATTATATCGATCATCAAAAGTCGAATAAGTTGACTGAAACATGCCACCTAGAAATTCACATACATTATCTAGCGATGTGACGTGTCGTTCCTAGAGCCATCCTTGTGCCCAGCGTCATTGACTCCGTCCATCCCCCTCCAGGCGCTGTTCGGTGGCGGCGCTGCTGTTGGCGCTCATCACTCTTCTCTCGCTGCTCCTCTCGTCGCGACGGCTGCTCGACAGACGCACCCCCGTCGCTCCCGACGACAGGGTGCCGCTCAACCGTCTCCTGACCGTCGGACTCACCGCCACGGCCGGAGGTCTCACCGACACCGTGCGGCCGGGAGGAGCGGTAATGACGGGTACGTATGAGAATATCCGTCCGACAGACATTGTCTGCTGTAGGAGTCGGTTCAGGCAAATAATTACCTTGTTGTGTTGTAAGGTAATCAATGAACTGCAATACCGTTAAAGTACAAAACATTTGACAGGACCTTGAAGATTTTAGTGTTTGCAATGTCAGCTGAAGCAAAATGTTGCTCGTTCCTCCACCCCGTAGTCATTTTATGATAAAAGGCACTGTCAGTGTCAAACTATGACATAACTACATTTGTCTTATGGCTACTGACATGGCTGGTTTCTGTTGCTATTATGCCTCGTACAAAACAGATAAGGCTGCTTACGTAGTCACTTTCACTCAATCAACACAATCAAACATCAGTAGACTCTGAATGCCGAGCCGCGATTGCGAAGTGGAAAAGCTGCCTGGAGACATTGATAGGTAGAAAGTATAACACAAGAAACGTGATTGATATCGAGCTACCATTAATATATGAAGTCATAAAAACAAGTAAAAGATCTCATTTCATTGCTCAAACACCTGGCTGCTCCGTATAAGTGCATAACTTTATATGTTGTTATGATGTGTACATATGCTTAATGCTTTTCGTTAGTAGTAAAAAAAAAACAGCTACAGCGAATAAAAAATAGGCCTTCTGTGCCACGATTATCGTAAAAGTGACCATGGATTCTCTCCGGCAGCATCAACAAAGGAGACACGGCTCCCAAAGATCACCGGAGCACCCGAGGTCAAATATCTCCAAAAGATCGCCGAGGTCACCGAGGAGCCGTTTGACCTCGGCCCGGACCCATTCGACGAGACAGCGCGCGAGGAGGCTCTGCGCCATCTGAGTGAACTCCAGGTGCGGCTGGCCCCCGCCGGGGGTCGGCCCCAGGTCGTCATCGACCCCGCCTCGGGCGTGCCCCTGTTTGCCGAGGAGATGGCCAAACTGTACGAGGTGCGCCGACGGAAGGCGATAGCGCGCAACCGTCCGGCCAACGCGTCGGAGATATCGGCTGCGCTGCGGCTGCTGCAGCTACAGCTGGACACGGAGAGCGGCCAGCTGCCTGACCAGCTGCCGCCGCCCGTCTTCCTGGCCACCACGTGGCGCTCGGGCTCCACGTTCCTGGGCCACGTGCTGTCGGCGCCGGCCGGCGTGTTCACCCACTACGAGCCGCTGTCGGCGCTGGGCGTGCACCAGGCCCGCTCCGATCAGCAGCGCCGCGCCGCCCAATTCACGCTCGACGAGCTGCTCGCGTGCCGCTACAGCCGCATCCCAGACTACATGAACGCTACGCGCACTAACACGGAGGACATGCTATCGCACAACCCGCGCGTCTGGAGCGCGTGCCAGCGCGGCCCCAATCGCAACGCGTGCACCAACGAGGCGTTTCTGAGCGCCGCCTGCCGGCTGCTGCCGCTTCACGTGTTCAAACTGGTGCGGCTGCGGCTGCGCGAGCTCGAGCCGCAGCTGCGCGCCGGCGCTCGAGTGGTGTATTTGGTGCGCGACCCGCGCGCCACACTGAGCTCGCGTCTCAGCTCGGTGCGCTGGTGCCGCCGCTCGGACGAGTGCGTGCAGCCGGCGCGGCTCTGTGCCGACATCGAGGACGATCTGGCAGCGCTGCGCGAGCTGCAGGCGCGCTTCCCGGCCGGCCTGCGCCTGGTGCGATACGAACAGCTGGCCACCCAGCCGCGCCGTCAGCTCAGAGACATCTTCGAGTTTGTGAGCTTCCGCTGGAGCGCCGAGGTCGACCGTATCGTCGACGAGAGCACCCGCAGCGGCACCGAGAGCAGCGAGCCGTGGTCCGTGCTCAAAAACTCGGCCGAACATGTAGATCGATGGAAAGAACGCCTCTCGCCCAAACAGATCGACTATATCAATCGCAAGTGCCAAAGAGTGATTCAACAGCTAGGATATAATGTATAACCATTTTTTAAACTCTAATTTGGTAACAACTATGGTATGAGTCACAAAGTAAATGAATTTGTCACAGAAAACAATATGTGTATGGACATAATTAGATTCTCCTAAGCAGATAAACAGATTTCCTCAGCTTTACAAGACATCACTAACATTACTATCCCCAGAAGCCCACGAGTCGTCTCAGCTCGAAAACACATTTAAATTCACATCAATTATATTCGGTAATGTTTGTAAATCACCGTCAGATCTGTTTCGCCGGCTGCTCCTACCACACGCCCGGCTGGGCGTAGTTGTTCTAATCACAGCCCTTCACCACGCCCACCCACTCGGCGCAAACAGTGGTGAAGATGTGAGCGCAGGCCATCAGCCTGGACAATCAACAGGTCCAGATTGTCCCGGTATCGGACCGATGGCCGAACTCTGTTTGGTGAAAATACTACGGTCGCGAGTGGTCTGGCCACAGTTTCTCTGAAAATTGACGTGATGAAAGAAGGTTAAACATTAGCAAAATACACTTTATCCGGTGAAACGTATGGCACAGAATCAATTCCTCATCTCAGGTAGAAACATGCTTGAGCCTTGAACAAAACAAGACAAAACAAGCGCACCTTATCGATGCCAGTTTTGCGTTCAGTGTCGAGGAAGTTGTCACATACTGATGCTGCAGGTGATATCTTGCACTTTACAGGCTCATGAGACGAAATCACTAGGTGTTTGCATTTTGCTCTCAGTTCTCTAGTTCTCTTGCATCGCTTATCAATGAAAGCCTCTCATTGATGAGCCATGCAAGAGAACTAGTGCTTGGCATATATCGACACTAAAATTACAACATGAGATCACACACGGTACCATATGGCACACTCCTCACATGATCACAGGTCATCGAGCATTCTTTGAAATTTTCATTTGGGTCCAATGCCAGCACAATAGTCACATACAGCAAACGCTGGTTGTACAATGGACAACCTTTCAGCAACAATATGCCGTGAATGATACCAGCAATTACCGAAAGGTGTACTGCTAGCCAATGGGTAGAGGTAGTGGCCTCTAAACACGCTACAAAATTACACACCGAGTACAAATCACGCATGCTTGCATACACAGTACATACTCTACTCTCACATAATGCAAACATGTACACATATGATAAATGTAAGTTGATAAATCGCCACGATGAAATTGAAGAACGGACACGATCACCTGAGCCACAGCTAATCACAGTCGAAAAACGTTTCCAATTCCACAATCCACATACCTACTCCCTGCATACAGCACACCCTCGTTCAAATTCGGCGCTGCTGCATTATCATGCATTTTAGTTTTACATTTCTAAATATATTTTTTATAACAGCTGAATTGGGTAAATTTGCAACAGAAGAGCTTGTTCTAGGCATATGGAGCCGATGATGAAATTGAAAGTATTTTTTTTTTAGGTAGGCTTTTTCGTTAGGTATTATTCATGGCAATCAAATCTCTCTATCTATGACATCGACACCTTTTTTTTAACCCCACATTTGTTCTCCGGTGAATTTCAGTCAATTTGGTAAGAGACCTTCAAAAAAGGTACAATCACTCGATTTTTCTCAAGTTTGTCTGTCTTGGCAGATAAAGCAATACCAGAACAGGCCTACGAACACACACATTTGATCAGGATCGGACGATTGGACACTTTTAAAAGGAGATCTTTCGTGCCTCCCGGATATTCACGGGAGAGCAGATGTGGGGTTTAAAAAAAGGTGTCGATATGTAGGTATCTTCCATTCAATCCAAGTTAACCTACAGCTTATCAACTTCAAAGTGACCTGTCTAAAGCTAGCCTTACCATGACAAACGGCTACCACAACGGACATCACGACATTGGGACATCACGCTAAGTCATGAGCGATAAACACTACTAAAATGAATCCTCGGAGTAGATTGGTGGCAATCCAAGTGATCCGCTGCTAAGTTGAACCGCGCTGGTGGCTGGCGGACGATGGGGACTGTGGGGACTGTGCCCGTCGTTTAGACTCGGTAGGTACCAGGAACTGTGTCACTGTGTCAGTCGTTTAGACCCGGTACCAGGAACTGTGTCAGTCGTTTAGACCCAATGCCGGGTGAGAGGGTTGATAGGGTCTCGCGGTCCGGGCGGACCAGGCGGCGGGCGAATGACGAGACCGGGCGGGCCGAGAGGGGCGACGGACGGGATCGGGCGGGAAGACGGTGGCCAGTCGGCGGGAGGCGGCCAACGGACGGGCGACGGACGGGGCCGGGTCAGTCGGCGGCCAACGGACGGGCGTCGGTCATTCAGGGCGGAAAGACGGTGGGCGGGTGGACGATGGGTAGACAGCCGGATAGTCTGAGAGTAAGGACTGGCGGAGGCCGGTCGGTCGGTGGATAAGTGAGTACTGAGTAGGCTCGGCCCGTCGGTGGGTAGGTGGATGGGTGGACTGGGTACGTAGGCTCGGCCGGTAGGTTGACGGCAGGCCGGATGGGCAGGTGGACAGCCAGAGCGGAGGGACAGTGGTAGATGGCCGGGCGAGCGGGTGGTTCGCTGGTGAACGGAAGGTGATTAGTCAGGGCGGAGCGACGGTGGGTGATCGAAGGACGCACAGCTGCGGCGCTCTCATTCGGCGAACAGCCGCGCCACGTCGTCAGCCACCTCTCTCAGACTGATGTCCTGCGCGTTGGCAATGACGGCCACCGCCACGCCGCGCGGCCGTCCGTCGTTCCCGGTCCGCTGACCGTCGGGCCGCACCAGCAGTATGGAGCTGCAGCCGGCCGCGCCGCCCGTGTGATAGGCCACCATAGCGGCGCCCGGGCCGGCGCCCAGCTCCGGCTGCTCGCGACCCACGTGCCAGCCGCGCGCGAACCTGTTGGGTGTCCAGGGGCGGCGGCGGCGGCCGGTAGGCGGCGGTGGTGGCGGCGCCGGCGTCCATAGCCAGCGCGCCGTGGCCGGGCGCAGGTAGCCGGCCGGCTGCGCACCTTCGTCCGCCTGCCAGCTGTACAGCATAATGTCGGCAAACCGACATAGGTCCGTCGGAGTCGACAGCAGGCCGCCGCCGGCGATCTTCCACGTGTTGTCGACGTGCTGCGCGTTCTGCAGCTTGCCAGCTTTGCCACGCACGTAATACCTGGATATCGAGCGAGCAGTCAGATGTGAGAGGGAGAGACAGAGAGAGAGAGAGAGAGAGAGAGAGAGAGAGAGAGAGAGAGAGAGAGAGAGAGAGAGAGAGAGAGAGAGAGAGAGAGAGAGAGAGAGAGAGAGAGAGAGAGAGAGAGAGAGAGAGAGAGAAAGAGAGAAAGAGAGAAAGAGAGAAAGAGAGAAAGAGAGAGAGAGAGAGAGAGAGAGAGAGAGAGAGAGAGAGAGAGAGAGAGAGAGAGAGAGAGAGAGAGAGAGAGAGAGAGAAAGAGAGAAAGAGAGAAAGAGAGAAAGAGAGAAAGAGAGAAAGAGAGAAAGAGAGAAAGAGAGAAAGAGAGAAAGAGAGAGAGAGAGAGAGAGAGAGAGAGAGAGAGAGAGAGAGAGAGAGAGAGAGAGAGAGAGAGAGAGAGAGAGAGAGAGAGAGAGAGAGAGAGAGAGAGAGAGAGAGAGAGAGATGCTTGAAAAATGAGATCGATAAGCGCTAGCGAATGAGCGAAGCTCCACTTATTTCAAGAGTTGTCAGTGTCATAAATCGACGAAAATCCAAGCTTAATGGCGCAAGCTGACAACTGGTACAAACTAGTACTAATAGTTAATACTTCGTGTCATATCTACCAAGAAGCTGGCAATACACACTACGGCAACTACGCAAGCTGCATCCATGCTTCCCGGCTACCAAGTGCCAGGCAGTGGCTGGCGGTAACGCACCTGGACCGATTCCGGATGATGGTGTCATTCTCATCCACATACGTGGAGCGTAGATCCATGGCGTAGAACATGCGGCGCAGCTGGTCTCTGAAGCGGGCCCCAGTGGCTGCCTCCAGCACAGCGCTGATAAGTGTGTATCCGTGCGTCGAGTAGTGGAAGTCAGAGCCTGGTCAGAATGGAGAGAAGGCGGGAGGTGTCAGGGGTAGAGTGGGTCCGGTAGGATGGCAGCGGTAAGTAGTGCGGTGCACAGCGGCGGCAACGACTGTGATCTAGGAGCGACTTGTCAAAGCTAGATTTTACAATGAACTGATGTAAACACAAACGTACTTTAAACTAACAATGGAGCATAAAGGTAAAACAATACTTACTCCTACAGAGTAAGGCAGCGTAAGAAAGTATACAAAATCACCTGGCTTGTGGATGAGCTCGTCATCCTTAAAGACACTCAGGGCTTCTCCAACGTTGTCATACTTGTCGGTGGTGTGAAATTCTTTGGCCGGCACTGGCTTTGTTTGCTTCTTTTCAGACTGAATCTTCTTTTCCCCTGAATCTGGCTTTTCGCTGTCGGTGTCTGCGAAATCGGCACGTCCGGCCGACTCCTTATCATCTCCCGAGTTCGAGCGACGTTTACTCTCATGTTCCAACACCTCATGTGCAAGTTTCTTCTTCTTCGAGTTTTCAGAATTTTGCTTCATAATATGAGCATCTGGCTTCTTATGATAATGTCTGATACCCGCTTGGTGCGTCGCAATCTGGTCTATGGTCATGTCCACCTGAAAGAAATGGGACTGGTAAAAAAAAAAACTGACTGGAACGTCACTAACGTAAATTTCATTTGTGATCCATCTCATGTTACCTCTTGTCACAATACCAAAAAGTAGAACTAGAAAAAGCTACAGGGACGAAATTCTCTCAACGAAACCAATGGCACGTCCACCCACCCCAGATAAATTTACCCTTAATGCTGTGTCTCCATGCTGTGTCATAGTTAGCGTGTGTCCAAAACGTGTGACCACATAAACAATCGAAGCTGTCCCCTGGCAGTGACCACCCAGCTACATCTAAGTACACAAAGTACACATCTAAGCTACGCACTTAATATAGGTACACATCCAGGTGACACCGGCGGTGAGCTGGCTGGCCCACCTGCTCGCCGTCGACGCTGTGGCGCGGGTAGTGAGGCAGGTAGTGGTGCACGGTGTGGTTCGCGTCCAGAAGACCGGCGTCCATAGCACGTGCCACCAGTGCCATCGTGATCGGTTTGCTGATACTGGCGATTCTCAGCACGTGCCGCGGAGTCATCGGAGTAAAATTCTCCACATCAGCGTACCCGAAACCTGCTCAGCAGGGGAGGGGGGACACCCCGAGAAGCGCGTCAACGAACGACACTGTCGGAACCAGCTCGGCGCTGTACGAAAATAACCGACGGCGCTAAATGAGACAGACGGGGAGTCTACACCATCAACAATAAGCAGCCATGGACCAGACAGGAGATCAACAGATTCAACACTAAGTTGGGACATATCGCATTCTGAATTCCATTCGAATTTCGATCTCACCCTCGGCCCAGACCGGACGTCCATTTTTTGAGACAGCGATTGTCACGCCCGGCGCTCCACACTCCTCCTTCTTTCTCAAGACCAGCTCCCGGGCAGCATCCTTTATTTTCTGCAAACACAGAATACATTCAGAAAGTGCTTACATCCAGGGATGCGTAGGGGCGGAGCTTCCTATACAGTTGCTGGGGCGGCTGCCCCACCAACTTGGTATTTTGCCCCACCAATAAGCGTTTTTCCCCATCAACTTCAGCTGATTTCTAAGACTTTGTTGCTTTGCAAAATAATCTTTTTCGCATTGAAGAGCTATGGAATGTATGTTTAACGCAAAATATTATATCTGTAATGATAGAAATTGATTCAGTGTGGCATTTTATTCAACCTTGCATTGCAAAATTGTTTTTTATGAATACAATACAATACAACCTCATAATCGGACATTGTGGGTTTGACGACTTTTTGCCCCACCAACTTCCCTGGAAAAGCTCCACCCATAGCCGGATGCGGAGTCGATGCATTTTGGGATGACTCCGACCCTGACCCCGGCTTCAAATATCGACTCCGATTCCGATTACGACTCCAGCTCCGACTCCAGACGTTTTCCCTATAGTCCAAGTCCAGGATAATAAATCTAATGGTGGCCAGATGCATTATTATGTCTGAAACGATTACTTGCCCATTCCAAAGCCTTGCATTGCAAAATTGTTTTAAAAATAGCCTATAGAATAAAAAGCAGGTTTCGGGGAATCTGCCGTCTTCTGCTTTTTTTGGCTAAAAACGCTCATCGAAAACAGGAATATGGCCTCTTTCGAGAAAATCTGACTTTGAAAGGTCAACGAGAGTAGTAGCTTCAAGCGAACAGGTGTAGGATATGACACCGAGCCATGCAGTGTCAACTCCGACTCCGGAGTCGGAGTCGGTAAGATTTTGGCGACACCAACTCGACTCCGACTCGACGAAGAACTCTCGACACCGACCGGCTCCGACTCCGATTCCGCAGCCCTGCTTAAATTAATTAGTAAGATGGCCATCTTAACTGCCATCTGTACGCCTGGATAGTAAAATGGCTCGTTCATGGCTGATCATGCAAAAGTAAAAGGATGTAGGTACTGGGGGAAATGAATCACAAACAAACAATGGTTTTTTAAAAAGACAAATCATGAGAGAACATATTGTTACCTCTAATTTTGTATGATCCAGGTCACCAGGCCAAGATGCTTCTTGATCAGCAGATGTGGTTGACGATGCATCTTCAGATTGGAGAGTCCCAATATATCCTTTCCCAAGTGTTACTGCAGCAGTGGTGGCAGCAAGAGCTGCACCCGCCTTGAGCAATTGAGGTAACATCCTGAAACATATCGACATTGAACATTAAATAACCACATAACTTGTTCCACATAACACAATTCAAATTTGAAGTAGGCTGAACTTGAAGCTTCATCTACAAAATGTTGATACCTATTGAAATAGACACAGAACAGCCAGTGCTCAGCACAAGCCAAGTCAGAGTTTAGGAACAAAACTGGTCACTCAGAGACATGTTGAATTGATCATTGCAATGGGCTTCTGATACAGGGTTGTCACACATCCATGATAACTAGAAAGCTATTTCAAGGTGTTATGACTTTTTACTATTTCTTTAAAATAATCCAGCTACTTTTCGCTGAAATTTGGTACAGATCTCAGTCGAACCCATAGCTCAGTTGGTAGAGCGTTGGACTCCACGTGGTGAGAGCACGCGTTTCCGGTTACACCAGGGTTTGACTCGCGACGGGCGCTTGACGTTTATGGGCCTCCTGGCAGGTATGGTCAGTTGTGGCTGGTGGTACGCCGTAGCCAGGCGAAGTCAGTGACAGGACCGGCCATCATAGGTGTCGCCAGAGATTTTCGGTTGGGGGGGGGGGGGCAAAATCAACTTTTGTGTTAAATCTTGCCTTACCCAGTCGTTACTCACTCGTTTTACATATCATTCGACGCGCAATGGTGCGAGGAATCCCAAGATTCTTACAGATAAGGAATCCGATGGTGATAAAGCTTTCCTTCTAGCTATGACATGCATTTTTTACAGAAAAGTTCGGGATTTGACATTTCTGGACAAAAACGACCGGTAGAATTACAGTGGCTGCGATTGCCGATGCATTGCAGAGGGCCCCTGTGCAGACGCTCGTCGCTCATGATCATCATCCAGAAAAAGGTGAAAAACGCTCCATTTAATCGGATCACCCTGCTAAAACCTCCATTCACGCATGAATGCAGAGGTTTTACATGAAATGCTTATCCCAGCCGCCGATAGTAGCTAAGTTGGGCATTCGACGGAGAGTGAATGTCGGAAGTGTGAATCGAAAGTAATTCATCTTTGCTCCAGTGAGAGGAAGCGTTTTGTTCACCCGAGCGTGAACAAAAAGTTTCTCGTTTTTCGTATGAAGGGAAGCGCTGCAAACGCGAACAAAAAATGTTAAACGGAACCACAAGTTACGCACGGCATACCGGTAAGGGATTCCTTAGAGATAGGGTCGGGACTTCCAAGGCCATTTCAGGGCACTCAGGGTCAGTGTGGACTCTCAGAAGCCTGCTCACTGCTTAGGATCCCAGAGATCGATGTGGGTCACCCCAAATATTTACCCGTTGGGTACGTCAGTTTTAGCAGGGTAAAACCTTGTTATGGGGAGGCAGGAGGGCACAGTGGGTCTGTGGGGACCCCCTTCCTCAGACGGGCCTCTGTGCAGGTACTCCCGATCCTCATCCAGAAGAAATTAAAAATAATCCAGGCAGTCGGTTCGCCCTTCTAAAAATCCGTTTCTTGTATGCATAATTGCAGTTTTTGTTATGTATTTTTTTTTTGTATCTTCGACTCGACTTCGACCCCGGCTTCCAAAATCAGCTTCGACCCCGGCTCCCCAAATCGGCTCCGACTCCGGTCGGAGCTGTCGACCCGGCCGACTCGCAAAGTCCAACCCCGACCCCGCAGCCCTGCTCAGAAGCACATGTGGTCCTCAGATGCTGGTTTTGGGCCTGCAAGAGCCCTGTGTTGCCTCAAGAGCTCAGCTGGGCTAACTAATAGAGGTCAGCGAAGGTTTCAAAAAATCTTTGAAGACCCTTGTTCAAAGATCCGTGTAGGCTTTCAAATGATAGACCTGCCGTATGGATGATTGGAATGAGCTATCAGAGACTGCCATTGGCCATTGGACACCGATAGGACCCTCATAGGCCAGTATGGGGCCGTTGAGGCAGGCGGAGGCCCTCAGAAAGACTGTCCAAGTAGCCCTCAAATATCTGCGTCTGAGCCATCAGAATCGGCAGTGGGAAACCGAAGTGGTGTTCAGAAGTGCCGGCCTGAGGGCTGAGGGCCCCGAGAGGTCGGTTTGGGTCCCTTGGAAGTTAGCGTGGGTCATTCTTAGAGTTCAGTGGGGCTTTTAAGGTGCATAACAGCGGCCTTTAAAAGCCCCGTGGCACTTTAACGGCACTTGAACATGTCGCAGGCATTTAGCCAGAGCTGGAAAAGACCCTGACCCAACCCCAAAATTTTCGAGCTAGGTCTTCACACAAAAACTTTGTGTCAGCGTACTGTAGACTGGTGAAAACTGAGAGTAGAATTCAGCTAAAAACAACCAAGTATTGAATCAAAGTCAAAGTCCGGAAAAGGGTCAAAGTCCAGAAGATTTTGGTGACCCTCACTCCGACTCTTGCTGGGACTCACGACTCTAACCAATTCTGACTTCACAACCATTTTCGAAAACTACCCCCATTTTTGCTGATCCCAAAATCTCATCGGATCTGCATCGCTCGGAGGCTGGAGCCTGGAGGGGCAAACTGCCTCGCTTGCCCCCCCCCCCCCGTGGCGACGCTAATGCCTATGCCAAAGCGCCCTATATGCCCACAGTGTTTGGTGGAATATGAAAACAGGGCGCCTGGGGCAATTTGATCAAGGCTCTTGAAATTCGCTTGCAAAAATCAGTGACAATTAGCCTGTGGAAGGCAGCAACAGAAGGAGAATTAATTTCTTTGCAGCCACGTGACATAATATACCTTCAAGTGCCCTGTTTTCAGATTCCACCCACTAGCTAGCACTCCCTAAAACAGGGCCCCAGTGTCCACTGTCCAACGCGTGGCGGGGGGAGGGGGGGAGGAGCCGGTAGCAGAGGGGGAGGTAGAGTGGCTGGTTTTAAGTGGTTTGCAAAGGAATTTCTACACTGCCCTAACCTCAATTTTCCTCATTCCAATATCCCCCTTCTGAATCTGAATCTGAATCATGATCCAGGGACCAAATTCCAAAACACCTTGACCTCTGACCAGTGACCTGGAGCAACCTTCCGTCCACCAGGAGCACAATTCAATTGCAGCAGCTTGAAGTATTTGCTTGTTTGTCGCACTGAATTCAAAATAACAAAGCAATGATAAAAATACCAATAAATGGGTATAAATTACACTCCCATGACATGCAGCTTTACGAGCTTGAAGTCAAGGCCGTTCTTGAAGCTTGTGCAAGTTTGTGTTTGTATTGCCCTCGTCTAGGGCGTGTTCAATATGTTGCTAATGGCAATCGAGAACAGTTTTTCATTGGTACATCACACAGTTACTATGGTAACAGAGACGTTCCTTTGAAATTTGCAGAGTGGTCGCTAAGGCTCGCTAACAGCAGAACATAATTATTCCTAGCTCAACGTCGCGGTCGGTTTCAATAATTTTTGATGCTGGGGTTGAAAAGCTTATTTTATGCATTTATTCTCATTCATTTAATTTATTGACACTGAATTTATGAAAAACCTGACATTGCTCTGTGCAATGGGATTACATAGCAAACTGCAAACTTGCAACCTTAGTGCAAACTGCAATGTGACATCAACATTGACATTCACATTAGAAAAAGACTGTGTTGGTGATGCAACTAATGCATTATTGACGGCTGGCTCTTGCGGGTCTAAAGAGAGGACGGGGTTTTGACTTGAACTTGGGGCACTTCTATTTTAAGTTTTGTTTTGCTGCTGTGCATTTATTCATAGCCTTTATTTATTCCTCCTGCAGGCTGCAGCGCCCATAAAGATTAAGCTTTTGGGAAGAAATTAGACATTTTGACACTTTCACTTTGAGAAGGAAGCGTAAACCAAGTATTTATATTTTTCTATTTGAATTTTGAAACCTGTACTGGGCAGGAGGACGCCCTTGCGTCAGCGCAAGCTGCAGCCCACAAGGCAAATGTTTTCGAGACATTTCTGGCCTGTATTCAGGAGACTGATGCATTGTATATTAATCTGAGTCCGTCAGTCCAGTATGATTTTTGCCAGTATGGTGATTGGCGGTTTAGGGCAAGTAGCTGCCCTTGAGAGCTGCGGCTTATATCAACTACAACTAAGAAAAGAAATGCATAAAATGCTGCTGGTGTATAATCTCTAAAAAGCTCTCTGGTTTTCTATCCTAATCCTTATATCTTGCTTCAGTGACTGTTTATGGTTCTACTCTTTCAAATATGTTATATTTTATATTGCCTATGCATTGTTTTTATCCAAGAAAAACATGAAAATTGTTCAGCTGAGAAAGCTCCAGGCTACAAATCAAATGCCCAGTGAGATGTTCAGTACCTAGTACCTACCTGTTGAAGCTTCTAAAATGTTATGTCAATGCTTTGATATTAATCTGATTTTCATTTTCAGATGAATTTCATTTCATTTGTGTGAGCTATAAACAAGAAAGCCATGGATGCTATTAGGAGGAACAAGCAGATTGACAGTTTGAAATTTATAATATCTAAATGTCAGAGTGGAAATAGTATGCAGTCTACCTTGGCATCTGCAGAAGAGTCCAAGTTGAGCTCTGAGGTGGACAGTTTGATGGATACCACAAAGGATGGTGGGGTATGCTCAGGTTATCATGACCAACTAGTGAGTATTGCTGATCCCCTGTAGATCTTCTGCAAGGATAACACACTTTCTGCTATGTATCATAGGGTTTTTGGGGCATGTCAACCCCACTCTTATTTGTGATCAAGTATTTCTCTGTGTTACAATTTCTGAATGTTTCTTACACTGCTGTTGGAGGTGCGATGTCACCACCTATCAACACTGACTCGAGCCACAGCGGCGGCACTCGACGCACGCAGTCCTCCCTGACATAGTCTTGTTGCTGTGCCGCGGCAGCTGAGGGAACTGTCGGTGCTGGCCGAGATGCGCCGACGGCTGCATGAGGCGCGGCTGGCGTGTGACGCCGGTCTACTCACCGATACCGAGCGCCGCCTGCCCGGAGGTGCCCTGCTCGGTAGGTGGCACTGCCCCGCGCGGAGAGCGGTGTCCGGGGTGGGTGGGATAGAAGCGAACGTTATGTGAGCGGAGAGAGGAATTATGCACAAAGATCATCAGATTTGACTTGGAAATGGTTCCGGAATGTTGTGGTACACGTTGTGTCGCTAAATTTTGGTTACCGGCTTTTTCAGTCTTGCTCGTTGCCGCGCCCGTCTGTCATTGTGTTGCAGAAGTCGGACATGCATTGCTCACTATGCTAAGTGCTAACCCTAGTGTCCGGTATCTCGGCCGCACGTTTTCAGGTGAGCTGATCAGTGAGATTGACCAGCTGGGCGGCCAGCTGGCCAGTATCGGTGAGAACATGGAGCCGCTGGGCTGGCGGCTGCTGCAGAACAAGTTCTCAGACGGACTGGACCTGCCCTATGAGCAGCACGGGTGAGCGAGCGGCGAAGAGGTCGGTGGACCAAATCTGCATTGGCTAACTGAACGATGGCCATTGACACACACTGCATGAATTAGATTATCACCGACTTTTAGTATTTCATACTTTGCACTCATAAAGGTATGACATGATCGTACTTCTGCATCGCCCTTTGGATGAAAGTATGGATGGTAGCGACAGAAGCCTTGAACAAGAACATCGTACAAGCCCGCGTTTGCCTGTATCGGCAAGGTGCTGTGTAGTATACATTAGGTAAGTGACGCCCTTGTCTCCTTGCAGTGCTGTGAAGTCGCTGCTCAACCATATGGCCACTCTGATAAAGGACGTCAATGCCATTGAGCTAGCATTCCAAAAGGCGGCGATGTACAAACCAAACAAGAAACTGGTAAGGCAGACCTTGTTATTAATGAAGCATCTTTCTTTCTTATGATGATGATTATCTCCTGATAGCTTTCTTTTCAACAAAGTTTCATGCCTTAGTCACCCCGGGCTTTGAATTATTAATATATGCTACTTAAATGCTTCCTTCACAACTGACCTATTCAAAACTGACGACGAAATCATGGCCTTTATTGCTCGCTCTGTGCTGTCTCATTGCGTCTACCGATTATGAACGGGCCTTCTGCCGCATGATTGTACCACATACATCTCTGACATACGACTTTGGACAGGGCGAGGACCTGGCCAGGGCCGGCCGGGACCTGTGTGAACTGCGGACCAGGCTGGACAACATCCGCACCCTGCGACAAAACTGCCGATCAGCTGGTAGGTACCGACTAACTGCGCTCTTTAGTTGGCCGATGGGCAACCGCTGAGCGAACCCCGTCCAGGGTCGGCCGTTGGAGTGGAACGCACAGTGTACGCGATCCGCGCAAACCGAACCATGTTTCCCGCTCGCCTGTGTCCGTGCTTCAGTGAGCTCTGCTAAACCTATTACCCGTATTGTGACATTTTTTATTGACGTATCTATGCGTCCGTTTGGCAGTGAAGTAAGCTCACTTTTTTACGGCTATGCAAACTCATCACGTCCTGGTGTTTTCTGACATCGGCGTTTGAATCCGTGAGCTAGCCACTCACTGGCCATGTTTCCCTGACGCCTCTACCAACCCATCAGGTGGGTGATTTTCTGTGACCTTCCTGTGGCTATCCAAAAGCCCCTGACTATGTTGTGTATTAACAGTTTTGCCATCCCGTCAGCTGACTTAGCTTGTACTGTTTTTTTTTCCTGACGCGTCTATGTTTCTGTCGACAGCCGATTCGTCCGACCTATCATCAGCGACGGCCGTCTCAGCGCTCGGCCTCGGCGTCTCCCAGCTACAGAACTCGGTGTTCTGCTCAGACAGTGTGTCTCAGTGACCTTGGTGACCCGATCTGCACAGCGGTGACCTATTCAAGGTCACTGAAACCCTGATGGGTCGCCTGCACTCTGATTATCTAGCGAACTGACGAAGTGGTTACGGGACGAGCTTGGTGAGCAAGGACTGTCGTTTTGTCACGAAGCGCTGTTGAAATTCTATGACCATCATCATCATCATCATGTCACGTCATTTCAGCACTCATTCATAGTTCGCTTTGTGTTAACAGCTGTATAATTTGTGTGCTCAACGCTTTGGCTGGTGGGTATGCTTACGCAAGTAATATATGATTTGCGTATATTGTTTTTCACATTGCGATACATCTTCAATTGGGAAGCCTATGTTGATCTGAAAATGGTTTCTTCGAATTGGCTAACAACAATTAAGTTTTATAGTCGAATGTGAGTAACTACGACATGTGCGTAATGCCTCTAGATCTATCAATAAAGAAAATCGACATTTATTTTTGACAGACCCTCAGGAACTTTGTTTTTTGCCTGTGTAAGAACAAATGAAGATGAATGTATTCGACAATAATGAACAGGTACCCAGCTCACTCATACCTAATTGTGTTGAAAGGTGACTCGCGGTTTGGTCTGACCCTACTGACCTGAGCTGATCGTCGAAAGTCGAACCCAAATCAATGTTATTACTGAGTTAGTATTTTGTTCGTAAATTGTCCCTAAATTTCAACTCGACTGCTGTAGTGGTTTCACCGGCAACCAACATTTTAGATATCCAACATCCTGGATGCTGAACTAACTTCGCTCGGCATGCCGCGTTGAACCACATGAACCGAACGAGAAGCAGTGCTACCAAAGCAATATCCAACAATACTCTTCAGAAGGTTAATAAACGTTTACGAGAATCGATGTGTTGCCCAGTTGCCTGCCTCAATTTTAAAACGATATGACGGTGAGGGCTGAACTCCACCTCAGGGTTATGCAGTTATCAGAACTTGTTTCTGCTGTTATATTTGTGCTGTGTACACCTTAGTCGGCGGGTGAAGTGTACCTAAAACTAACAACTTCCTGGCTGTTTACGCTGTTTTAGGTTGATCTTTTGAAACCAGCTAGTTACCCTGAGATCGGCAAATTAGATGCCTACAATGGTTTCGCACTGTGTCGAATGTTTTCCGTAACCGGCAATCCGTCAGCAACGACCCCGCCGCACACTGCGACGCCCGATGTCAATGCCTGCACCTGCCGAATGCTGCGCCGCATGACAATAACGTTAATAAACTGGCCCATAGATGGCTCTGTCATTTGCGCCTGTGGCATACTGCACCGCAAAGCCTTTTGTCAAAGCTCACGCTCACCCATAGATGGCTCTGCTGTCTGCGCCTGCCTTATGCTGCACGCATATTTACGTCTGGACAACGAGTTGCGGGGAAAAGTGCTGATTGTGTTGTAACCGCACAACAGTGCGCCCATATCGGCCCATAGATGGCTCTGCCGTCTGCGCCTGTGGGCTGCGAGATACTGTACCGCATGGCAATAATGTTAGCGAACTGGCCCATAGATGGCTCTGCCATCTGCGCCTGCCGCATGCTGCACCACATAGCAATAATACAAACTGGCCCATAGATGGCGCTGCCGTCTGCGCCTGCCACATGCTGCACCGCATGGCAATAGTGCTAGCAAACCGGCCCATAGATGGCTCTGCCGTCTGCGCCTGCCGCATGCTGCGCCGCATAATATTGTTAGCAAACAAAGTGGTCCATAGATGGCTCTTTTGTCTACGGTTTCGGGTCATGCCAGGTATGGGCCATTTTGTAGGAATGGATGGTGACCTCCACCCTCCAACCTTAGGCATACTACGGTGTTAATAAATTTCTTTACCGAGCTGTCGGTGCCGGAGGACAAGCCGACGGCCACTGGTGAAAGAATAGGCACATTGGTCTCAAGATAAGGGTCCAGGCAACCTGTAGTTTTGAAGCGGTGAATACCCTCGCCACAGCTCGGGCTGAGTGCGCCCCTCCCCGCCCAACCTCACCCCGACTCGAATTGAAGCGAGGTACGGATATTCACTGCATCCGAACTACAGGTCGTCTGGGCCCTTATCTTTGAGACCAATAGTAGGTATATAGAGTTAATAGAGTACAGAAAGTTTATATTTGAAACTTGATTGATCTCATCAATACTTTCACTGATTTTGACTTTTGGTTGAACCCAAGAATCTTGCTTAAACCTATACACATAGTTCATCTTCACGACCTGACTGCCCCTGGCCTGAATTGGAAATTAAGGTCCTTTAGTTAAATTGACGTTTCTCAAATGACGTTCGACTTGGCTGGAATTTTGAAATCGCGCGGACCGACAATGGGCCGCAGAAGTTGGCAAATTGCGATATGCGACCGATCTACTAGCCGCGAGTAAGTTTTCCATTCCATTCATTTATTTTTCGACCGAACGAGCTATTTTATTTCATATTTGTGCCTCTGTCAATGGTGACAGGTCCCAATCGAAACCATTACGCCGATTGCTACCAGTCTGCGCTGCTATTCGTTTCATTGTACCCGTTGGCCGCTTAGATGGTGGGAATTGGGATGCTCGCCGATTCGCCGCAAGTGTGCAGCAGTAATGGCTGACAGTGCCCTTTGGTGGACCGAACTGCGCGGCGCGGTGATATCGACTTTCGGTACCTGACGTGGCGAGCTGGGACTAGCAATCGGCGGAGTGCGGGCTTTGGCTTGTTCCTCGGCTGAGTCCACCGTCTTCACGTCACACGGATACCTAGAGACAGTAGGTAAGTGAGCGGCGCTGGTTGTTGCCAATTCGAAAAAGGTTTGACAAAGGCTAGAATGATCTATCCAATCACGATATGTTGCGAAGTACAGGCTGCAATTCACAATTCGCTCTCGGCCCTCGGGGCTCATTCTTTCGTGTCACGTGATATTTAATTAAAATAAGTTTGATATGGATACGTGTGGCATTGAAAAGGTTCGGGGAAAGTTAATTTTTTATGCAAAAACCGACCAGTAGATATTTATCTTTAAAATTGCAAATCTCCATAAGAAAAGTTATAGATTCTCATTCTTAGCCCCAGGTCCTATGCGTGTAAACTGTATTTGCAAGCTACATTTATACAAAGTCTTTCGATGAATCCCGGAACATAATATCACTAGCCAATGGCAATGTCGTAACCCGGTTAAGTAACCTGAGATGAAGGAGCTCCGTCACTTGGAGACGGTTTCAGAGCGTGTATCTGTGTGTTTCAGCAGGATGCTGCTTTTGGCACGGGCCCGTGGCCGGTGTAAGCGAGTATCTGTGTGTTTCAGCCGGATGTCGCTGCCGGCGGGGTGGTGGCCGGTGGCCGAGTGTGCCGCAGAGCTGGTGCTCAGCCAGCGCTGGTCAGCCGTCTCGCTGTCCGCTGGTGCCGGCGCTCAGCGCTGGCTGCTGGGCGCCCTGCTGCTGGGACTCCACCGGCGCGGCGTGTTCACCAGTGTGACCGCTGGCGGAGAGGCCGCCCCCGGCACCACCGGCACCATGCTGGTGACATCCGCCTCGCTGGTGTCGGTGGACAACAGCCGCGCCCGGCCGCTGCTGGTGGTGGCCCTGGAGGGTGCCTCGGAGGAGGACGTGCGCAGTCATGCTCACCGGCTGGTCGGTGCTCTCGTGTATGACGTACCCTCGGGCAGGGTGTACCGAGCGGCGAGGTACGCCGACGTGGGGCCCCCTGTACAGTACATGGGCACGTGTGGCAACCTCAGCGACGCTATACGTGAACCAAAACCGCTAGGCTGGCAAGACGTTAGAGTGGTCAATAAGACTTACAATATTCTCACAGCAGAGTCGTACGACAGGGAACTTGCCACGAGTCCGTTTACCGTCGTTACCGCCATTCGACAAACTGCAGAGCTACTGGAAGAAGCAATGGGTTTCAAAAGCAATGATTTAAATATGACAGGTATCCGTTTTATAGATGTGCTGGCGTTTTTCAAGAACGGTACAATCGACTTCATGCCGGACTATTTCGGCCACACGTTCAGCCGGCGCGACTACATGAGGTTCCCTCACCCCCTGTTGAAGACTGAGGGTGTGATGTTCATTGCCACCCCTCCCCTGATGCCTGATTCGGGCCTGGGCGGAGTGTTCGGCTCGGGCGCTGGTCTGGCACTGCTGGCCGGTACTGGTCTGCTGCTGGTGCTGGCCTGTCACCTGCTGCTGGCCGGCGCCGAGCCGGGTCCGCTGGCCACCGTTCTGAGCACGGTGCGCGTGCTGTGCAACCAGGGGCTGACGCTGGCGCCGGCCCGCCGTGTCGCCAGCCAGTACGTGGCCGGCGCGGTGGTGTGTCTGGCCGCGCTGCTCGTCTGTCAGTTCTACACGGCCGGTCTGCTCAGCCGCATCACCACCGGCCGGCGCCGGCTGCCCTCTGAGCGGCCCGAGCACCTGCTGCTCAGCCCCGACTGGCAGAGCGTCATCTACAACGGCTCGGTGTCGCAGGAGTTCCTGCTCGCCCGCTACAGGGATCGGCCGGACTTCGTCCGCGCCATCTCACGCCTGAGCCGGCAGCCGACCGATGCGGACGAGCCCTGGGCGCAGCGTGCTGAGCGCAGCCGGTTCGTCTTCTTCTCTCCGATGGACAACTGGCAGACGCGCTGCTCGGCGCGCCGGTGTCCGCGGCTGTGCTGGTACCCGCAGCCCATCTATACCACACGCTCCGGAATGCCGTTCCGGCGCGGTCTGCCGGAGGAGGACGCCTGGCGTCTGGCGCTGCTGCGGGTCCGTGAGACGGGCCTGTGGCAGCGCCTGCTGCGCCGCCAGGTACCGGTGCTACCCGGCAGCCCGATCACCGTCTGCGACCTGGCGCCTCAGCCCCGAGACCACGTCTCCAGCCTGTCGCTGCACTCGTGTCAGCAGGCGTTCACGGTGCTGCTGGCCGGAGCGGCGGCTGCAGTGCTGCTGCTGCTGGGTGAGCTGCTGATGGCGCGGCTGACCCGGCGACACGACCAGAAACATAAGGTCACGCGGCAGGAGATCGGACTCAACCAGCAGGCGCACAGTATAGGCGAACAGGAGCACAGGAGTATCAGTCAGCAGGAGCACAGACCAACGGCGCTTTCCCAGACTAAAGAGCAACTAGAAGACAATTGGTATTCCATTAGAACATGAGCTGACCAAATTTAACGAACTCTGAACCGAACAATTACCGCATAACCCTTCGCAAAATGGCTATTAAGAGCCCTATTTGCCACAGCCACTTGCATAGTCTTTTGTCACGATTCTTACACTGGATAAATCACGCATCGTCCGTCAACCAGTTCATGTCAAATACCCGCGCATATACCATAAAGGTTAAGGTACACACTAAATGTACTTACGTGCTAGTAAATGCTAAAATATGTAAGGTATTGTCAGTCTTCGAAGTACCGCGCATCGTTGCGGTGGATCCATCAAGCCCGACCGAGGAAGGGCTGTTAAATTTGAGAGTCACCGAACCAATTGACCTGGGGGATGGATGAGGATGTCAATTGGCTCGGTGACTCTCCAAATTTAGCAGCCTTCCCCGATCGGGCTTGATGGATCCACTGCACCAATGTGCGGTACTTTCAAGACTGACTGTACAGCCTGGCGTTCATTTATGCATCGACATGGGCATGTAGAAGTGTAGAGCCATCCACATATGCGTGGATGTAGGCATATGCATCGTTGCCCATGCTCCTAGACAACAGTATCACATTGACCTCGCGTAGGCGCCCACAAGGGATGCCTATCTCAGATTTTAGTGAGTGATGATGACCTTCAGAAGACGGCCTTCGCTGATACGGAGCTCCACAACATTTCAGCAGGAACGCCTCACCTTTGTTTTCTCAGTCACTTTCAAAAGTGAGGCGGCATCATTGTTAGTCCTCGCGTGCTGAGGGAAGGGGGGCGAGTCACGCAAACAGCTTGAGATCACATTACGTGACAACGGCAGGTTCACAGCTATTACGAGGAACCTGTCTGGTCTGAGTTAGCCCATACTTCATAGCAAAGGAATTGCGAGTGGCTGAATATACTGATATCTAAGAAGAATTGTCTCACGGGGTGGTAGATTATAATAATCAAACAAACTTTATAAACATTTTCAAAGGAACGCTTTGTTATTATAAAGAAAATAACTAACTTAAATACGCGACCAATTTGAACAAGCTCAAAGGCCCCTCAAGTACGATAACCAGTTATCAGAAAAACAGGGTCATACTCGTATCATAAGTGTCACATCATATTTCCTCAGCTTTAGTTTCTCGGTTGGTGAGACGGTAACTAGATAATTTATATGATGCGCTCTTCTCCGTAAGCAATGCCGTTTCAATGCGTTTACTTATCCTCGACGCCCGTTTCTACTGAGAGCAGCAGACTTAACCCTAGAACGCCTAGGGGGGGGGGGTTGTATCAACCCCCCCTGAGGTTTTTTCGAAGTGCACGCTAAACGGCTTGTCGTAGCGGGCTGAAATTTTCAATACCCTCTGGGGCAACCTTTGCGCATCTTTTGCCGAAAAAATTGATCGGGTCATGTCAGGTCACGGAGTTATGACGTCATAAGAGGTACAGCCTCCGGCCGGATTTTCACAAACTGAGTGCCAACGCCCGAGGTTTCCTGCCGGTGGTACGGACATCGGTTGATGGATCGTGATGAAACTTCCCATGCATGTTGGGGCAAGTATTGGCTATCATATGGTATAAGAAATTTGACCGGGTCAGGTCAGGTCACGGAGCTATGACGTCACAAGAGGAACAGCGTCCGGTACTATTTTTGAAAAGCGCCCGAACCACTATTTTGCTAATTCTTGTCACCTCAATGGGAATATGCAGCAATATTAGCTTCTATAGGGAGCAAATGGACCTCCCAAATCCAAAAATACAATCAGATTTCAAAAATTTAAATTTTGATTTTTCGAATTTCTGCCGCCGACTGTGACCTTGCCGACTTCCGGCGCTCCCAACGCGCCATTTTTAGAGCTAGGGAAACGAAATACATACCAAACGATAGAGAATTGATCAAGAAACACGATAGTGAAGGTTTCAAGTCGATATCTCCCACCGTTTTGCCGCAATCGCCGCCGAAAGTTGAAAAAAGTCTATTTTTCCGAAAATTTGACCTTTGACCGGTCAAAAGTAGGTCAAATGTTGACCTAGGACCAAAAAATATACCACCAATCGCGAGATCTCGTTGAGAGCAATCCGTTGGTTTTTTCCGCTAAGCTCTACGACCTTCCGTTTCGAAACGCCAGGGGGGGTCGTAACAACCCCCTCCCCCCTGGTCGTTCGTGTTATGAGAAATGGCCTGGTCGTGCGAGGGTTAAGAGTTTAGGGATGGTAGATAAATGTCGCTGCTCGTAGAAGTTAGACGATGGCCAGCTATGCGAAAACTATACCTATAGGTACAAATAATAAGTTATGGTTTGGTCCAATCAGTATAGGTATACGTGGGATCCGGCAGGGATCCGATAGGGACCCATTCGGATTCAGCTCACTCCATTGACCGGTTCTATGAATCCATGCTACACCATCTGTAATATCCAGTCCAATCGCACTCATGCACTCCACCCAGGGCAGCGACTGTTCTACACAGTTACTAACAGTAACTAGCAGCTCCGCTACACGTCATTGAACGGTCAATGTCGTCTCTCCATCCACTGCACTGCGGTGTGCCCCCCCCCCCCCCCCGTCACCAGCGGCACCGATCGACAGGGACCGACACAGTGACGGGCGGTGTCAGCGCCGTGTGACCTCTGCACTCTGACCCACACCCGCCCGGAGGTCAATAGCACCGCGGGCGATCGAGCAGGACCTAACGGACCGGCGCGGTGGCGACGGGGAACGTGCCAGCAGAGCCTCATATACGACGAGACATGTTAGCGAAGCATTAGCAACACATGTAGAACATTAATGCCTATTAATGCTACAATACCTATGCTACAATTAATGACTGTTACTGAGTGATATCCGTCCCCCTAATCTCCAGTGCCTACTGCCTACACATCCTCATCCTTGATCACACTCTATTGATCCGGGCTGACGCTTTCCACATGCGGGTAACCATGTCGAGGGCAGCTTCGAGATATATAGGAGCGTGATTCGGTAGCCGTTTGAGCGGCTGGGTGGGTTATCCCACCGGAGATGTGAGTCTTAACCCGCGCTTGACTGAGCCTAAAGCCGAACGCCATTGACTGAGGGGGGGGGGGTCGCTTAACACCCACCATGCTATCTTTAAAAAGAAGCATCGTAGCGGGACGCAAGAGGCGGCGTTGGAAAAGCCTCACCGAAACGCATCAGATGCAATCCTGAAATTTGGAATTTGAGGTCACATGACCTGTCAAGGTAGGGTCAAAGGTCAAATGAAGCATATTCACACTTTGAGCTCTGGCGCTAAAATCATAAAGAAGGATTTTTAAGGTCAAGGTCAGGTCAAAAGAGGTCACTGATATTAAAAATAATGCAATAACTTTACCTACATCATCCTATTTGTAAACAATACCTACCAGCCACATTCCACCAAGCTATCTTCCACCTTGAATCGCAATTTAATTTACTCCTCGGCAACCTTCATCTAACTAGAAAGTAAATAGGTAGTATAATTTCTTTTAGCAGAAAATATCCTGACATTGAATTATTTTTATCTGCAACAATTCTGCAGTCGTTATCATAAAGGCAGCGCCGCAGCAGCCAGCGTGATTAATGCCAGCGCTGCAGTGCACAGCACATTGTGTGAGATCGCTGGCCGTGAAAATGACAGAAACTCGCTCTGAGAGCTGATGACGAGTTCCGGAGGAAGGAGGCGGAGCTAACGCCTCATTTCTGGACCGCGCCGCCATTCAGACTCTTCAATGAAAACCGCTAGACGGAGATGACCTGGCCGTCATGAAGGGCGCTTCGGTCACAGCGTGCAACATGACCCTTGCAGCATGACCTCCGGCGGCCAAAAATGTTCATGGTCTCTGGGTACCATGAAAGAGGTAGCGGCGGGGTCCGGTCCGGTTTTTTGGCCGGTCGGGCGGGGCAGGTGGCGGCACTCACGACTGCCAGAGGAGAGTGGCCTTGGGGCGTGCCGTGCCGATGCCCGCGCGAGTAGCGTAAAGAAGCGCCACCGGCGGATAGGGTATTGTGCGAGCCACGAGCGCGATGACCTCGCCGCCACAGGATGCGTGATAAAGTCTGCCTGCTGCCGGAGGGACTCATTGTTTGCGCCGCCGCGACGCAGGCACCTTCCCAATCCCATCCTCCTGCAAGGAGCAGCGAAACGAGCCAGTCTTCCTAAAACCCAGCGCCGAGTTAGAGGCATTCTCTACATACAAACCCACTTGTCATCAGCGACCTCACACGTCCCGGCATCCGCTCGTCGCTCCCGTCAAACCAGCGCCGCGCTGTCGGACAGTTTGACCCGCGCTGACACCGGCACGTGCCGCCCCGTCCGGCCCGTCCCGTCCTGACCAAGGCCACCGCCTGTCGCCGGTATAGCCGCATATTAGCGCATCACATTGTGCGCCGCGTAATTGTCTCGCGTGTAGCGTGCCGTCCGTGCCTGGGACGTGTCGGGTCAGTCGCTGCGCCAGCGCCGTCCCCTTCAGACTGTCAGGATGCTGGCGACCATGCTGGTGGCGACCGCCCTGCTCTCCCTCTCCGTGGGCCACTGGCTCGGCGGCGGAGAGGCCTCCTGGGGCGGCAACGGCAGAGACTGGGGCTCCGGACGGACCGGCGGCGGCTACTGTCGCGATCGCCAGGGCTACCTCTACCGCTGCGGAGACACCAGCTGGGGTACCGGCAGCCGATGGGTAAGTTCTAGGGGGCGAGATGATATCTGAGCAGACGAGGTGAGTTCTAGGCAGATGAGGTGAGTTCTAAAATCCCGCTAGGTGAATTCCTTCCCAGGAGACGAGGTGAGTTCTGAGTTGACGAGGTGTGTTTAGAGCAGCCACCGGGTCAGTTTTGAGGGATGGGTTGAGTTCTGAGCAGACAAGGTGAGTTATTAGCAGACGATCAGAGTTCTGAGCCAAACGATGTCAGTTCTGAGCCGCTTGGTGAGTTCTGAGCCAGATGTTACACCTAACTTCTGAGCCTGGAAGCTCGAGGGAGTTTTGTGATGAAACCGGAAAGGTATTTGCGGATTTTTTGTTTTAGTGAACCCTGAAACAGGGGTTCAAGGCTGTCATGAAGCAGAAATTCAGTTGAAGTTATTTAAAATCACTTTGTGTTTCCAAAACACCATCAGTAGCATGTAACTAGGGTGACCCGCGTGCTCCGCAACGCGAAAAGGGATATTTTCGATCGGCGGGTGTTCGGTTGTTCTTGTGTCGGTTGGGTTATCTATCCATTTCGGTCGATTGCTTTTTGACGGCTAAACGTTTTGGTTTGTGGAAAAAATATCCACCGCATCGAGGTGCCCGTGTCTGATAAGCATGCTTTCCACTTCAGAATCTGTCAAATGTGCTTTATAATTGAGGTGCGTAGTTTTAAGACAAATGAAAGGCGTAGATAATTTTCGCTAAAAATCGTTTTGCAGAGGTTTAAAACATTTATATTTTTAAGAATACTGTTGCTTGTCATGCAAACGTGATGATTGGATCTTGGAGAGAATTGAATGCTCTTTCTAATGATAGCATTTTCAATTGTCAAGCGTATCAGGTTAAGCAGCAAATCCCGTGTAACTTTTTAGTGGCACATTATGGACAAATACCATTTAATTCAGCGATTTTTTCCACATTGTTTTTGATCAATTAGCTGTTCACAATTTTTCCATGAGAGGCGGTACATTTCTCTTGCCAATTGACGTTGTTTCAACTCTCTCAGTCTGATGGTCACGGGAAAATAAAATAAAATCCAAAATCCGTTTGAAATGGCACTTTTTGAAATGAAATTGCCCTCACACTTGCACGTGGCGCGTGCCACCCCTGCACCGCACACTATTCGATTGCCCGTTCGATTCTCTACACGATGCTGTTTTCCCCGTGCCGATCGGGCGCACGGCTACCGAGATATGCACGGGGAACGGACCCGTGTCGGGCAAATTTAGCCATTTTCGCCCGTTTTTGCCAGCCGATTTATACATGTAAAGTCTATGACACGAATTTGCACTTTTTGGGCACGCGCCACGCGCTCGCTATCGATCCGATCGAGCCGAGACCGCTCAAAGGCACGTTGTCCATCCTTGTTCTATAACTTGCGCAAATTTCAGCGCGGTAGGTGCAACGGTGTGATCTGTAACCCGCGCTACGTAGCACCATGTCGCGACCTTCGTAATAGACAGAAACTACGCCCTCCTCAAATAGTAATATAGATTTAAAATTGCTTTGCGTAATGGATACACGTGCAGTCCAGGGATGCGGAGCCGGAGCCGGAGCCGGAGCCGTGAAACAATATAACCCGGAGCCGGAGCCGGAGCCGGAGCCGTCAAAAAAGGGGCGACTCCGGCTCCTTTTCTTACGAGGAAACAGTTATTTACCTAGTTCGGTTTGACAGTACAAGGCGTAAAACAATGTGGTATTCAAAATAGCCTTGTTATACAAATACAGAAGCAACGTGTACCAATCCCATCGCCTTTTTTCTTCCACCCGTATTTAATTGATCGCATAGGGGATGTACTGAGTAGAAGCCGGAGCCGGAGCCGCCGGAGCCGGAACCGCCGGAGCCGGATCATTTTACTCGGAGCCGGAGCCGGAGCCGGAGCCGCCATGACATTTCACCCGGAGCCGGAGCCGGAGCCGGAGCCAATTTTTTTCTCCGGAGCCGGAGCCGGAGCCGGAGCCGTCTGAAATTTCCACGGCTCCGCATCCCTGACGAGCACGCTAATAAACGAGTGGATAGAAGCCGATTGAGTGTGAAAACACGAAGAGCTTTTAAAGTCACCCTAGCGTATCTAATAAGTGGTCATCTAAACGTTCCTTTCAACATTAGCGACCAGGAAACCACAAACACTGTTGATAGAGCATCGCTTTGTTCCTGTCATCCTTGTGTCAAAATGTACGGCGGACAAGGTTGCAGATCGGCGTGCCTGCAACTCTATGTTCCATTGTTCAGCAATACGAACGGTTGTCAATGTGCACTAAATGCAGCTGCCACAAACTCAGAGTAGCTCGCACTGTCAGTGAACTGGGTAACCCCGAGAAGCGCCGGACAGGCCGCCGTCCAGCGGTCATTGTCTGCGCTCACTCCCACTCTGTCTGTTTGTGCTGTTCCGGTTTGCTGGCCACACCCGGCAGTATCGCACTGGCCCCTGACCAGCCGAGCCCATCGACCCGGCAGTGTATTGTGGCCACCCCCTGAACCGAGGCGCGGCGCCGAATCGTGATCACGAGCGGCGCTGCTGCCATGAACTGCACGCAGTCCAAGGACAGAGCCTGTCTGCGCGTGACACGAGCATGAACGAGCCACTGAGCTGCTGTCGCGCGCGGAACGACGAGGAGGAAACGACTAACACTGCGTCCTTCCTGGTCCTTTTTTTTTTTAGCAGAACTATGAGAATATCATCCTGATTTGACAAATTTTAGCTTCACACTTCAACGAGGTTGACATTGGAAGTCTTGTCGGCAGCGAAGCGCAGTACCCCTTCGTAATGGTCGAAGACCATGCTGCTGCATGAGCGTCACACCATACGACACTCTATTAGTGTCTTTGCATTTCAACTCATATTAAAATCTCAAATGGAGTTGCATATGCCTACAAACTAAATTAGCACATAGTACGAATTGTGCCTACATATTTTGTGTCGGCATTGTTTCACCCTGTCGCTGTTCCACCACGCCCTCTCCACCCAGTCCATCCCTGCCCGTCACGCTGACCCCACTCTGCTCCGACAGAATGACTACTACGGCACCGGTGGCTACTACGAGCGGGCCCGCTACGTGGGCCGCGGCCGGGTGCGCTACCGGGGACGATACGAAGGGGCCGAGCTCATCTGCGACTTCCGACGAGACGGGCGACTCGGCTACGACGAGAGGATTGAGGTGAGAATGAGTAGACCAAAGATATCATATGCTTGTCAATGGTAAACTTTGGTAATATAGCAGACTTGATTGTGGTCCCGAAAATGGCATCACTAGAGTATTTTCTCTTCAAATTTTACAACAATGCTGAAAACGCTAGAATAAAATTTCTAAGAATGTGTGTATTCCTTATCCTAAGCTGCATGGTTTAAAAAGTTAAAACTACTATCAAGACCTACGTTCTGCCTGGTGCCTATGTTAACCTCGTACTTTCGTTTGTCCATTTTCACAGAACGTAGTCTGGAAGAAGGTGCGGAACAACTACTACGGCAGCGGCGGCGGCTACTACGGCAACAACGACGGTTACTACGGCAGCAGCTCCAGCGGCAGCGGCAGCGGGGGGTACTACAGCGGCTGCAGCGGCTCCCGGGGCTGCGGCGGCGGCAGCTACCGGGACGTGGACCGCCACTACCCGGGCGGGTACTACCCGAGCGGCGTGGTGGCCGGCTGGGTGACCACCTCCGGGGACGTCAGCACGCTGACCCTCTCCGACCCGCGGCCCTACGACGCCGGCAGGTACCGCTGCTACGCCCAGGTGCGCGGATGGTCCAGCTACGGCCGAGGCGATATGGTCTACATGGAGGTGGATTATCGCGGTAGCGACAACTGGGGCAGCGGCAGCTGGGGTAGCAGTGGCAGCTGGGGTGGTGGCAGCGGCTGGGGTAGCGGATGGGGTAGCGGCAGCGGTTGGGGCAGCGGCTGGGGAGGCTGGGGGTACCGGCGCAGCGCTCTCTCCAAGACCGAGCCGGATCGCGTGGTTGACGGAGATGAAGCGGCGGAGATCAAGACCGAGTCGTCAGACAAGAAGGAGGCCTAGGGGCGGAGGATGCGGCCCTCAGCGAGTGTTCACTGCTCTCCAGCAGGCTTGGAGAGCAGAACGACCACTGAATTGTGCGGACAGACCAATCAGCCTCGCTGTAAACGGAGGAGGGGAGCTTTGTACTTTTATATAGCGGCATTAAAGAGTGCCTTTGCTGCTGCCTTAAAGTGGCGGAGAGGTATCGATTGGTGGGTCAGTCGCCGGTGCTCGATGGTCAATTAATGCTGTAAATATCTGCCGTTGGTTTTGTGTTCCGAAAAAGTCGCAGATGACTTTGTGAGAACATACGAGATGCCTGAGGTAGAGGAATAAATGCAGTAGATGAATAAAAAATAGCTAAAACGACGTCTTATGTATTATCACAAAAAATGTCCAAATACCACAAAACAGCATGCAGAAAGTGACGAAACGACAAATCGGGTCATGTGATGAATTAGAAGCGATAAAAAGCACCGAAATTTCCATGCGTGCAGTTTATGGAATCGTCATCGATTTCCTTTCGGGCACGCTACGCATGCTTTTTTATGTAGCAATTATGACTATGAATACAAACTGCATGTGACTAACTATGAGTTTGTTTATGTCAACTTCTTTATCACCGAGCTATATGGCAGCATTCAAAAAAAAAAAAAAAACAAGCGAGAAATAAAAGCACATAGTATTCGCATAGACCAAACGAAAGATTATCAAGCGCAGATAGCATATTCAAGCGTCACTTGCCCAGTTCATGGAGGAAGCAAAGGTACAAAAGTTATCCGTGCCAGCGGAAGACGAGCGCTGCTTAGTTGTTGGCCGGTAGCACTAACTAGACACAGAAGAGAGCATTTTCAGCTTCTATCGACAGTTTTGGTAACAATCTTATCCCTATCCCATCGTGCCATCCAAAATCTCACGACTCTTCCATGTCTTTTACAAACGCACGAGCACGCATTGAACACCATGCTATACATAAGCACGCCTACTCCCCGGTCAAGAGGAGCATTTCGGCCATTCCCCTTGCCCTAGCGGAGTCTCATCCAACCAGTCCAGTGCGGGGCGAGTTGGCAGCGAACTGGATCTCCATGTAGACTGGATGCCGGTCGTCGGGATTCAGCCGGTTGACGCGGGTGGCGTAACACCGATAGGTGCCGTAGTCTCGTGAACTGGAGTTCTGAATCACCAGGCTTGTCCTAGGGTAAGCCGAGAAAAGAAACACACGAGTGACAGTCTGTTGATAGCTATGTACATTGCGTGCAAGATATATTGCATACATAAAATTTACGTACTTTTTAATTGAGGAAGCTGCCGTTTTATTTTGGCTTCATTAGGATGAATGCATGCTTATGGAAGATGTAAGACGTAGATCAATGATAATCCGCATCGCAATTAAGCCATTGGCCTCTGTAGCCATTGTCAAAATCTTTTGGCCCTTTTGTCAACCACATCGGCATTCACGAAAACCCCTCCCCGCCTCTGAGCGCACACTGATAAAAATCCACCTGCCTCTGACATGGTGCCGACAGAAACCCCTCTCCGCCTCTGACCTGGTACTGATAGAAACCCCTCCCCGCCTTTGGCCTCATGCCGACAGGAGCCCCCCACCCGCCCTTGACCTGACGCCGACATAAAATTCTTCCCACCCCTGACCTGGTGCCGACGACGTTGAAATCGTAGTTGACCGGGGGCGGCACGACGTAGTCGCTGGGACAGTACAGCACGTTCTCCGATCCCGAGGCCATCGGGGTGTTCAGGTAGACGTCGTCGTTACCCAGCCTCTGCCACACCACGTCCTGTGGGACGCAGGGGTCAGTGAGCAGCAGACGCCGTAGGAACGTTCGCAGGAACGATAAAATACGAGGGAGACGTTCTTCTCGAACTGATCTATTGATACGACACATACACCTCTGCATACAGAGTTCTTTGTCCAAAGCGCAAAGCTGTTAAAAAACGCAAAGCTTAGATAACACACTTCTACGATTATATGTCACCTCATTACGAATAAACAGACTTCAGACCGAGACAAGACGAAGATCTATGATATGGGTTTGTAGTTCAGTATGTTCGACTCTCCAAAACCCATTCACTAGCCAAGACGTAGATCAGACCGAGTGTTGCTTACGGTGAGGATGTCGGAGCTGGGATAGGGCCCGTTGGTGGTGAAGTCGCAGATGAGCTCGGCCGTCCTACCGCCCAGGTGGACCACACCTTCTCCGACCTGCACCGCCGACTGGTAGAAGGAGCGGATGTCCGGACGACTGGGCGCCTGCACCCGTCTGACAGCGGAAGAGAACGCGAGTTAGATGAACCATATAATTATCCTCTCTAATCAACGGTAGAGATCATGAACCAGGGAGAGTTCTAAACTGTCCCGACTGGTAGGAGGAGCGCATGTCCGTCCAACTCTCTTCCTCGAGTGACCTTACAGCGGGAGATCTATTGACGTTGGAGGCCGTATTAATTAGGGAGGGGTTCTAAGTTATCCCTGCTGGTAGAACGAACGAACGGAAGTCATTCCACTAGTCATCCCTCGAGACGTCTAAACACCGCGCGGGTTTGCCATCCAGATTAGACGTTTTCATTGAAACCCGGAATCTCGGGGTGGGTTGGGGCTGAATTTTTCTCTCAAACTAAAGAAAATAAATATCAAAAGCAGGTTCAAAACACTATTAGCAAAAATTATTAGCATAAATGATGCAAAGATGAAAGAACACGCTTTTATGCATCTATATTAGCAAACAATGCACTTATGAGTTCGTTGACTCACTAATTGCACTACTTTGATAACGTTTTATTTCTTAAAGCGGAAAAATCACAAAGACGCCCTATTCTAAACGGCAGCATACGAGTAAATGAAAGCAGTTTGGAAACAAAAGCGTCGTAAATGTGGCGTGCATCACAGAGAGGAAACAGGCAGTTAAGGACCAACTGCATTCAGGTGCCTGGGGAAGACAGGGTCCAAGGCCAAACACCGGTAATGAAGCTGCAGTTGCGCAACATTGTTAAGATTGGCCTTACATTTTGTATGTGGGCCTATCACCATGACATGACTGTATAAACAAGCAAATAAGTTCACAAGTTAATCGGTTCTGGATAACCGAAAGTTTGTTGTCAATAGTTAAAACGCTATTCTTTAGAATTGTGTTTTTCTATTGAAAAACAAATCTGAGTTCCCTGACAATTTGGCAAAAGCTGCCTGAGATCAGTACAACTTGATGCTCTTGAAAACGGCTGCACCAAAAATTCTGATTTTTTCAGGATTTCTAGTGGGCCAGGTGATTTACGTTCTGGTATGGGTCTCCCCTCCGCGGACCATCTGGTGCACGTGCCACGTGACTTTGAAAATTCCCGTGTTAAAGGAAACAGTTCACTTTCCTGAAATTAGTATTTTGCTATGAATTTACGATTTTTTATGCTCAAAATGATCAGAAAATAAAATAAAACCTTTTTGTAAAAACAAATATTTTCTATATTTTAATATAGGACGAACTATATTCTATGTAAAATAATGTTTGACGCGGAAGCTTATTACGCGTTGACCAATCATATTGCGTAATTCAAACCTACGCATGCTGCATTAGCTGTAAGCAGCATGCTGATTGGCTGACGATGACGTGGCTGCATTCCTGTGCAAGGCACACATTCCTCTGCAAGGCACACTTTTCGGAACGAGAAATGGAATATCTTCGTCTAGGGTGATCGCTGAGCCGTAAAAGCTCCTAATTTGTGCTAGTCTCAGCTGAAGCTACGAAACTCCTATTCCAGTTCAAAATCCCATGTTAAAAGTGAACTATTTCCTTTAAGCCAATGGGCAAAAGAAAAATAATTCTACGGCAGATTGCTCGAAAACGATCCAAACGACCCCCCATTTTCTTCCATGCAGATCAACCACCATTCGGTGCACTACCCATGGGTATGTCGCAAAGTGGCCGGAAAAGTCCAGAACCACGTGCCACGTGCCGTTGAAAATGACCCTGCACACCGGAAATTGGGACTTTTGGTCATTTCGGCGCACCCATGATGCATACTATGGCGTGGGTGACCAAACAATGGGTGTCATCCGGTCGGCAACTGTTTAAGGTGTCGTCCAGTGGGCCAAAGTGGTAGTTTCAAACTTTTGGGATCCACCATTCTGGGGATTCTTTTTGACAATATACTTACGTTTCTTGGCGCAATGTTCATTCCACCCAGCCGGTCGTCAATGCGTTAGGTGACCCAAATGACGATTGACCTGAAGGAAGTTGGGGGCGAGGAACACGCACGTGCCATCCGTTTTTTAATCGGGCGCTTTCATCTAGGAGATTTTTGCAGATATCTTTTTGATGTGTGAAAATGACCAGGCTAGCGGTATGCCAGTCGTTGATAAATTATTATCTTGCTGCGGCCGGGCGCTTATTTGCGGTGTTTGCGTTTGGCGGCTGGCGGGCGACTTTTAGTCGTTTTCGGTTAGCAGTTAGCGTCGGTGCGGTGCGGGCGGTTTTATTTTTTTCGGCGTTTCGGCGTTTTTTCTGTGTGGTTTGCGGCGGTCTGGCGATTTTTTTGCCGTTTGCGTTGGCTTTTCGGGCGTGCGTTTTACACGTTTTGCGGTGTTTACGTTTTGCGGCGGGCGGGCGTTTTGTGTTTTTTGCGGTGTTTGTCTTTGGCGGCGGGCGGGCGGGCGGGCGATGCGGACGGTTTTCTTTCTTTTTTTTTGCGTCGTTTGCGGTGTTAAATTTGTTTGCGGCTGGCGGCTGCTTTTTCGTTTTTTTTTGCGGTGTTTTTTTTTTGGCGGCGGGCGGGCGATTTTTAGGCGTTTTCGGTTGGCGGTTAGCGGACGGGCGACGCGGGCGGTTTTATTGTTTTGCGGCGTTTTTGCGTTTTTTTTTATTTGCGGTTTGCGGCGGGCGGGCGTTTGTTTATTTTTTGCGACCTTTGCGTATTCATACATACAACAACATCCACAAGCATCGTGGCTTTTCAGTTGAGGTGATTATGAGGTGATGCGTATGGCAAGGATACGGATAGGATACGGGACGTTGTGATAGGATTGTGCAGGACTGCGAGTGCAGCTGCTGCCCAGTTGGCGCTGCGCACATCTGCAGCCTGGCAAGAAGGATAAGTATGAGGATATCACTGGGGCCCTAAGAAATGAAAACTTGACGAAAGGAAAGCTGATGAGTGCATGACTTCATGGATCGTGGTCGTGGTCGAGTTTCGTAGAAGTTCGCCGATTTGTAAATCTTGCTTCCGTTCACAAGTTCTCTCATTTCTCGATAGCGTCTTGGACACTGGTCTTGATCACATGTCGCTGTTTATTTATCATAGCAGGATAAATCACCAAACGTGTCTTGATACTGCATTATGCATCATCATATCTGTTGGCACACAGATACGCTTTTTGCCCGTTTAAATGCACTTTCTAAGCTGGTTCGGTTCATTCATTTTCCAGTCAAAGTGTCAAAAACAATCACGTGACTTGGAGGCTCGAGACTTGAAAAATCGAACAATAAATTGTGATGTTCTTGCTGGGCAAAATTGAAATTGTCCCATCTCGGCCAATAAAATGCCAAATAAAATGTAAGATACCATCAAATAATAAGATAATAAGTAATCGGTAACAGGTAAAAGCACAATCGTCGGTGAATAAACCAACTGGAACTCTCACATTTCCGCGCTCTTTTGGGGAAGGACGTTTGAGCCGTTAACTCGGCCGCTTGGTCACGTCACGACAAGAAAGTGGTGTTTGAAAAAGTGATGCAGCTTATCTTTAAGTCAGTCCACCGGTCAGGCTACCAGAGGCCATCAAAGATCAAATGATGCCGATTCGACTTTTTTTACAAATCGGCGTGCAATTTGAAAGAAAGAAAACGAGCATCCTATAGGTCTTTAGAATCATTTCGCTACAATGCCATTACACATATTAACGATTTTACCTCGTAGGATAGCAGAAACCACGAACATAGACTTTTGTGCAGAAACGGCAGCAGTCTTTCTGCATTATCATTTTGCATTGTCTTTACCATCATCTCATCAAGCTTCGATCATCTATAATCCCCAGTAAGTCCTTCATTTCACTTCACCTAAGGTCAACTTCAAGTGTGCGTAGTGCGTACTCACGTGTCTGGGTACGTTGGGAAGAGTCGCGTTCGTGGGACATACGGCTGTCGGACCACAGAGACTGTCGGCTGTCGGATCACGGAAACTGTCGGCTGTCGAATCACAGAGACGATCTGCTGAGGGAGGACCGGGACGGCCCGCGGTGGCTCGAACGGCGGCAGCGGCACCAGCCGCACCGAGGGCTCGATGACGCGCACGTCAGCCGGCGGCGGGATGACGGGCGGCGGCGGGATGACGGCCACCACGGGCGGAGGAGGGACCGGCCTCACAGGGACCGGCGGCGGCAGCAGGCGGAACCGCGGCACGGGCGGCGCCGCCGGGACCACCGGCACGTAGGGCACCCTGCCCACCGAGTAGAACCGCGGCTGCTGGTAGCCGGGCGAGTAGCCCGCGTCGGCGTCGGTCTCCACGCACAGGACTATGGCCGGGTCACAGGAGCGGGTCCTCCGTGGCGGCCCGGCGCGACCGACGGGCCCCCGCGGGCGGGTGGGGACGCTCGTGTTGGCACTGGCGGGCGCGGCGGCCGCTCCGGCGCTGAGCACCGCCACCAGAAGAACGGCAGAGATCACAGACGGAGAGATCATGCTGGCGGCGGAGGCAGCAGAGAGTTACCGGTCTGCCGGCAGCCTGTGCTGTTTATGTAGCGCCACACAGCACACACGCGCCGGCCGGTCGGCGGGGTGGCTACGTGCCGCTTGTGATCGCCGACCGCCGATACATTTTTTGACGGCTGCGATGTGCAGGAATGTTGTCAGGGCCATGGCGGGGTGGGGGAGGTGGCCAGCCGTGTTGGCGGAAGTGGTGTTTGTAACGTAGAGTTGCTGCTGTTGTTGACTGGAGGAAACCGGATGAAGAGTGATAAAAACGCGTGATTCCAAAGGCCAAATGACTTTTTTACCGTTTGTGCAAAACACTCGTAGATGTTAAATTTGTTTCAATTTAATCACCGATATTTAAGCTTTCTTCAGTAAATTCAAAAGACAGTAAAGAAATCTCATCGTTATTTCTTTATAAACCTATCTGTTTTGCAAATCACGTCATACGATAGTCATAAATTCCTTTCCCATTTTAGCTAGCGATGCAAATCACACTTTCATGACACACGTGCCTAAATAACACACATAAGATTCAAGCAAGCGGAAATAAGCTGCCATATTCCTAAGTGTCCAGCAACACGTAAAACCATGACCTACGCCTTGAACTACGCAGTAACCATAGCACAATTCGCGATGTGGACTTCCGCAAACTGCTTGCATCGACATAAAAGAGCCAGGCCATACAGGCTAAAATTGCCCATCGGTTCCGCAGAGAGGCGTTTCCAGAGACGCTCGGGTTGGCAGCGCGGATCTGCGGCGTTTAAGGAGCCCATTCAGCGGCCACGGACGGCGTCGGCTGCGCCACTCGTCGTCACGCCGCCTGCGTCACTCATCGTCACGCCAGCGCCACTGCACGTCTCGCGCTGTCACACACCAGTGGCCCTATCCGTAGCAAAACTCCGCCCCGCTGCCGCCACCAAGGCTACTGTTTGGGCCAGTGACGCTCTTTGAAGCTTCCGTTGCGTATGAGCAAAACATGCTCTATTCTGTTGTAGCACCGGAAATATTTTAGTTTTTCTTGCCTTTCCGACAACCAAGGTTTGCTTGATTAAAAAGGCACAATTTTAATGAATAGCGTTTCAGCTACTGAACACAAACTTGGGGCTGTCGATTAATTCCTTTATTAATTATCGGCGATATAAAATTTTGGTATAAACACGGCGCTACAAACGCGATTCGTTGTTGCCTTGCAACAGTCGTCTTACATTTGTAACCATGAAACAACATTGTATGATTAAAGCCGTTAGAAACATCATGCGTAATAGCGTTAAACAATGTAAATATATTGTTCAGAGATGCGATGTAGGACCATGACCCCGTATTCCGCTGCCCAGAACATAGCCCAACGTGGCCAACAGCACTGCTATCACACATGGACACATACTGGGTCACCGTAATTAGCATTCATAGCGGGGAACACTGTCGTACCGCGGGCTATAACTAGTAATGCTTTGCGCCGACACACGCTGACACATCTCGCTTTTCATGGCCCGCTTCGACACCGGTTTTCCGTCAGCCCATAACCGGGATATTACACACCGTACAAAGCGTTCCAGCTTTGTGACAAAAGGCTCCAACGGTGTGGAACAGCGGTCGCGGCCCGGGAGGGGTCACACAGGTCGAGCCGACGACCCCTCATCGGTGCAGGATGACGTCAATGTAGCCCACTAGTCTCCCATCAATCCAAACGCGGGGACGGTGTAGAGGCGTCAGCGGAAACGGCGCGGGAGGGCGGAGCTAGGTCGGGGGCGGGGCGGGCTAGGTCGACAGGGGCGGCTCGGGGTCAAGTGCGGGACACCGGCGCGGCGGCCGGCTCGCCGGACCGTGTCGCCCCCTGACACCGGTGGTCACTCGCCGTGTCTGTCAGGCCGTGACATTGGCGGTCAGTTGGTGTGACGAACGTGAGCCGACAACAGCCGACGGGGGCGGACGCTAACCTTGGCCTGACACCATCCCTCACCCTGCGCGCTACAGTCTGTCCTATAGAAATGCACCCCCTACCCTCATCCATTCCGTCCATACACTGTCCTTCAGAATATGTAATTCAAATCGTACCGGACTCTGTTATTGGGTTTACCAATACCGGCCACAGAATCGCTCACTTCTTCGTGTTTTCCAAGTCAGCACTAACCAGCACGTCCCTCGTTCTGACAGGAAGTGACAAAGGTAAAAAGGCTGATATAGGGTGGAGCGACGGGCCTCACGCAGACGTACCGTTACAAACGCCGGATTACAGGTCGGTAGCCGGCACAAGCAACTGACGGTGTGAGTTTAGGTGTGGCTGAAACTCGGCAGTGACTCGTCATCCAGCCATGTTCCAGAAAAGAAACAAAGCAACTGTGTGCTCAGGAAGTGGAGGGTATTCCGCTCATGTTGCATAACAAGCTACGTGATAGCAAAAAGACGCATGTTTTATTTGCATGACGTTATAGACGTGCACCTCAACGCCATGATTACTTTCTTGCTGACGGGGAGCTCATGTTTTGGACGTCTATTTAGTATTTATCATGAAAATGGAATGATTGGATGTTTTGGATAATGTCTAAAAACGGTAATCTCAATAAAACGTTTATTTATGACCCTGTCTTTCCATATGTGCATTACGCGGTAACAATTCGCAAAAGTCATCTTTTGCCAGAAAATGTTCATGTTTTTTGTCGCCGCTGATAGCAGATAAGAGGTGCAATCGTCATTGGAAAGAAATTTAATATATAAACAAGGTACAGGTCTCGCGGGTTTTAGCGGTAGGTTTTGCACCTGGAAAATTTAGTGTACTTCAGGCTATATCTTCGTCGTCTTAAGCTTTTAAGTGTTGAAGATGCGATCGACTTGTTGGTTCACAAGCCGGCCATGATCGTGTAAAATGGCTTCATCGTAGATCGATTAGTTTCTGAGATATAACCGGAAATGTAAAAGTGCAAAACCTACCGCCTAATCTCGCGAGAGCCGTACGTTGAATGTACCCTGACACCAATACGACACATCAACTGGTTACTTCTCACGTTAACTACTCTTACCCTAAAAAGTCTGCATCGTACGGCTCAGCCGATTGCCATTTCCACTCTGCCATGGACCAGCACTGTGAGCTGATCTCAGCTGGCTGTCAGCTCAGCTCAGCCGTCGATGTTCAGCTCCGTTCAGCTCCACTCATCCCACGGTCAGCGGCAGGACGCGGTCGCGGCGGCACCAGTCGTGCAGCCGCTCGGCCAGGTCGATCAGCAGCTGCAGCAGCGACATGACCGACACGCCGACCAGCAGGCCCACGTAGCCGCCGACCTCGCTCAGCAGGTTGACCAGGCGGTAGGCGGCGCTCTCGGTGGTCTCCATGTGCGGCTGCCGGCCGGCCAGCACCAGGATGTACCCGATGTCGCTGGTCTCGTGCGGCGCCATGTACTGGCGGTCGCTGACTGTAGCGATGAAGACATGCTCGCGGCAGGCGCGTGGGCACCCACACTCGGCTTCCTCAGTCAAAGTGAGGGTCATCTCGAGTGCCTCGGGACGCCGGCACTCTGTCAGGTGAGGGTGCGAGTCGATCATCTGAGGAGAGCGGCAGCCGTAGCGGGCGGCGCGGGTGTCGTACAGACAGCGGGTCAGGCACAGGCTGCGGTCGTAGCCGGCCTGGTCGAGGCACGGGGCGCGGTACAGCGACTCGCGCTGGGTCAGCTCGGAGCGCAGACGGACTGTGACGATGTCATCCGGCTCCAGGTAGATGCGCGGGCTCGGCTCAAAGCTGAGAAAACCAGGGTTGGTCACCTGCGCCTCGTTGGCTCGGTGGAAGAATACGCTGGCACTGATCCTCGACATGCCACCGGAAGGTTTCATGCGGATTTCAAGCTGAAACAGATCCCACTCGGCGGCCTCGATGGGATTGAATCTTTGTTTTCGCTGAACATCTAACAAATCTATCATGCTGATGTTGGGCGTGAACGTGTGGCACGTGCTGTAGGCGCGGTCCACGGCCCAGGAGTGCCACGTGCCGGTCGGTGAGTCGGCCGTCCGGTCCGCGAGTCCGAGCGGTCCGGCCGGACCTGGGGAGCAGTCGTGGGCGCAGCGGACCACCATCTCGCGCAGGGAGACCGTGTGGTTCCACAGCCACTCGGACGTACTGCTCTCGTTCAGCGGCATCTCACGGAACTCTAGACCGCGGCCGTTCGGACACACAGTCACTGACGGCATCGGCATCCGGTCGGCCGGCAGCCGCGAGAACGCCGTGGCAGTCGGCTCGGTCCAGAACTGGTTCAGCAGCTCGAGAGACTGGTAGCCGGTCAGGATCAGACAACTCATAGTGATTCCCAGGCGGAGCAGCAGCAGCAGCCGGCGCAGTGGGTGACGCGAGAGAGCGCCGGCGACCTGAGCGGCCCTCGCCAGCTCCACCGCACGCCGCAGCGCCGACCCCCGCGGCCTGACGTGCGAGACCTTTGATGTCTTCAGAGCTTCGGCGCGGGCTGTGTTCGGAGGTGGAGCAGACGATCGGCGCGGAGCCCTACGGGTCGGCGACCCATCACGACGCTGGTCAGAAAGTTGGTGGCCTGACGGCTGCTGGCTGGGAGTCGAGTCTTCGTCAACTTCTGGCGTGAAACTCTCTGCTGTCATCAACTGTTGGCTGGATATTACAGAAATGCGAAATGCCGACATGTTCAGCCGAGAAGCTGAGCGTGTGGCTCGATGTCGTGCGAAGAACAGACTGAACTGTACCAAAGTTCGCCGGGGTGGTCAGCGCCGCCGAACGCTTCATTCGTGATGCTCTGAACAACTTAGTTCCTATTCAGTTAGCTTCATGAACGGCCAGTCAGACCATCACCAAGGATCGCTGTGGCCTTGGGACGCCAGGGCTCGATACTGGCTAAACTGAACCAACTATATAGCATAGCAGGCCATTCATGCGGGGTGGTATTGAGCCTTGAGGAGATGTGGAAAACGTTGCGATTAATATCACTTTTTGTTCATCCAGCTCCAATTCAGTAGCCATCGTCCATCAGCGCTCGATAAACATGCCTTCAATACCGTGTACGACGGTGTCGAATGGATGATGAAACAACCCTCAAACTTCAGTCGATCTATGTCGATAAAAAAGTAGCTGTGCCAGAGCTAGGAAAATAGTTCGTCAGTTTGCATCAGAAACTCTGACGGATTACGGTTACCAACAACACAACATCGCTGAGTTCCATGTCTGCTCACCCAATGAAAGCCTTGGAATGGCGTTAACGGCCATCGTTAAAAAGCCGATAAATGAAATTGGATCTATCGATCAGAATGATTCAACAGCGTACCTATCATAATAATGCAGCCGGAGCCCTATTAGCTAGTGATGTCAGTTACAGAAAATCGAAATGCCGATACCAAACCAAATACCAACCAAAACCGTGGAGAAATACCGAAACCAAACCAACTAAAGAACATGAGGGAAATACCAACTTTTTACCAATTTCTTAGCTTCGTATACATCAATGAGGGTTCATGAAAACAACAAAATACCAAACTTATTAGGATTGAAATACCAAATACCAAGTTGGTATCGGTTTGGTATCGGTATACCAAAAAGTTGGTATCCGATTGACATCTCTACTATTAGCCTATAATCGCATGACAATGATCGGACATTGCTAGACAAACAACGGCAACAACGCCTTTAGAGTTTCAGCTTCGCCGTTGCCGGTCGTGTTGACCGTGATAACTCTAGTAAAATGAAATAAAAACATCAGTAAAGAGCAATGCATAGGACCGAGTACCCTCCTTCGGTAAGCAGGATTTGGGAGGCCCTGATCCTTCGGTCTGACTCTTCGCTCATCGTAAGATAAGATGTATCGCTCCCCGTAAGTTAAGATGTATAAGTGATGTCGTCTCACTATCACTGGACACATATATTTGGGCAAGAGCTGAGAGCATCAAGGTTCATCGTGTCCTGCAGTCGGGTCAATGTTTCACCCACCATATTTTATGCTTTATCGTATGCATAAGCCTTGCACGTATGTATATCTATAAATGTCATGCGTCACTCGTCAGGAAATCAGGCGCGCAACCAGAAAAATATTTCGGAGGGGGCACAGCACTAGGGGGCGCAGTTTTTGCCCAGGTGGGCGGCACCAACCTACCCCTCCAAATTTGTTTCTCCTCGGATTTCGTCCACTTGATTTGGTAAATTGATTAAAATAAAATAAAAGATATAAATAAAATAAATTAAAATTAAATAAAAGTTAGGCTTTCAATTTTTTATCAAGGATTAAATAAATTCAAGCTTCCACTGGAATGTGTTTGTTGAAAAGTATTATATCATTTGCAGAACAAGTTTTACTTATTTACTTTTATTTTCTACAAATGTATATAAATTGTGTATGCAGTTCCTGGTGCAAGTGGCATATATTTAAAACCAGCGGAATCAGCAGAATATTGTGCTCGTTGAGAAATAGAGTGACCACTTTTTGGTCTGTGAATACATGGCCCACAGTCCTGTGAGTGAAGGGGACGGAGACATGCGAACCAAAACTCGCTACATACGACACATGCCACATTTATGTTTCGTTAAATATTTCCTCAGGCCGGCATCTCTACTACCATAGTGACAAGATACTTTTGAATGCGTACCTTCGAATGGAGGTGCCATGTCTATTGTCTATTGAGGGCGATATAGAATGATTCGAGAGCGGCAAAATTGTTTCAAAACTCGGTATCATTCCTTCCGAGGTGCAATGATATATTTGGGGGTCGATTTATAACAACTAGTAGGGCGGCAGAATAACTCAATATTCCACAGGGCAACATGTTGCCAGCCGCCAGGGGCATCTACGCGCGAAAAAAAGCTGGTCATACTTGCTTAGACAGGCGGCGCCAGCTCAGCCGAGGGGCGGCACGTGCTTCAGAGAGCGGCACTTCATAGCTGAGGGGCGGCACTCAGTCGGAAGGAAGGGGCGGCACTCTGACAAGGGCGGCATTTTGGGGTGCACGAAAAGTAGTTCGTCTAGTCCTGGTCTGATGACGTCGATGTCCAAGCATGTTGCTTATGGAAGGCGGCGTATTGATCACGGAGGGTGACATGACCCCTCAGAGAGCGGCATTATTCTGAGGACGGCATAACACCTTTTGTGAAATGTATGTAAACAGTTAGAGGGCGGCGTATCCAGAGGACGGCATAACATCACAGAGGGCGGCATTGTTCTGGCTGAGGACGGAATAACGCCTTTTGTTACCTGCATGCAAGCCGTTAGAGGGCGGCGTACTTACCACGGGGGGGGGGGCGGCAATGTTCTTTCGGAGGGCGGCATTGTTCTTTCTGAGGGCAACATAATACCTTTTGTGGACTGCATGCAAGCTGCTAGCGGGTAGTGTATCGACCACAGAGGGCGGGATAACACCTCAAAGGGCTGCATTGTTCTTTCTGAGGGGGCACAACATCTTTTGTGGACTGCATGCAAGCCGTTAGAGGGTGGCATAGCGGTCACAGAGGGCGGCATAACACCTCATTAGGTGGCATTGTTCTTTCTGAGGGCGGCATAACGCCATTTCATTGCCTGCATGCAAACCGTTGGAGGGCGGCGTACTGACCACAGAGGGCGGCATGTTACCTCAGAGGGCGGCATTATTCTTTTGGAAGGCGGCATAACGCATTTTTGGACTGCATGTAAACCGGTGGAGGGCGGTAAAACACCTCAGCGGGCGGCCTTGTTCTTTCTGAGGGCGGCATGACACTTTTGTAGACTGCATGCTCACATTCTAAAAGGATTTGCGGCGCCTTCGGCGCCTGCAAATCGTTTTCGTGCGCAGGGGCGGCATTTGCCTCGAGGGCGCCTTCAAAGCTGACGGGGGGGGGCAAATGCCCTGGCCCAGTGTGCCCCCCCTTGGTTGCGCTTCTGCAGGAAATAGATAGTAGCCGTTTTCACGACGGCCATCTGGTACACATTTGGTGCGCATCTGTAGCAGATTAGGTGCAGATTTGGTCAAATTAGGTTCAGTGTGTCTCTTAGTAGCTATCAGCTAGGGTTGCACTAACTGCTTATATACCTGCTTTGTCATATTAACCCGCGCCCCACTGGGGGGGGCTATTTATAGCCCCCCTCCCGTTTTTCTGCAATAACTTCCAAACCGCTTGACGTATCGACACCAAACTTTCAGTACCTTCGGCTGCATCAATTTGACACCTTTTGTCAAAATTTGAACTTCGTACCTACCATAGGTCGGCCGGAAATGACGTCAGAGTGACGTCATGTTCGGTCGATTTCGACGCAAAACATTGAACCATGGCAATCGCTCTCAAGAGCTCAGTTTTTAAGCTAGATCCAATTTCTTTGCATGAGAGGACTCAGAATACACTGCGCTATCAAACTGCTATCTTGGATTTTCGAAATTTTGAAAATTTCGAAAATTGTTAATAATAGAATTCAAAATTTATATTTTTACATTTTTTCCAAAATTTTTTGACTTTTCGAAAAACCCGGAATATATGTGATAGAACGCATTATAATGACTAACTCTAGCAAGTTTTAGCTAAATATCTTAAAAAATGGCCAAGTTATACGCATTATTGCAAAAAATTAACAATTATAAATTTTTCAAATCAATTTTTCAGCACGAATTTGACATCGTACGCCAATATAAATAGCACCATCGTGTTCCTGAGCTCAAACTGCATCCATTAGACACCTTTTTTGTTGAAAAATTTTAACTTCAAAATTTGACCTTTTTTGACCTGAAAGTGACCTGACCTAAGCTAAATTTGACTCAAAATGACCTCGAATGACACAGACGACATCACATTCGAAATGTTTGGCCTAAATGGACCATAAAACATGTGTCACGTGACCGACGGATGATATAATATTTTCGTGACCTGTGATGACCTGACCTTGACCTGAAAATCAAAGTACAAGTTTCGTACCCTCAGAGTATCTAGAGCATCTGTTCACGAGTGTGTAAACCAAAAATGAGCCTGATCTGACTTGTAAGACGGCGGCCAGAGCCCAAAACGTGAAGAAGCCAAAATGCTAATAATTTTTACTTTGACCTGACCTGTGACGTCATCGGTGACCTCGAGGTCAATGAAATTAGGTTTCGCTCGACAGTTTTTTCGGGGCTATCAGACGCCGTTTGAATTTTGACGATCGGCCCAGTAGTTTCGGAGTTAGGAGGGGGGGGGCTATGAATAGCCCCCCCCCCCCCAGTAGGGCGTGTTATACGCAGACCCCAGTGGGGCGCGGGTTAATAGAGAGCATCATCGATTAAAACACTGAAATAAATTCATAAAATAAAGATATTTGCTGTAAAAGAGATTAGGTGCAGATTTGGTGCAATTAGGTGCACTCGCTGGATAGCCCGTCGTAAAAACGGCTAGTTACAGCAAAATTAATCAAACATGCGACATTTTTATTTCATCAGTGACTAACAAGCGACAGATCGTGAGGAAAGGTGCCGCAGGATCACGGATGTTCCCAAAAAACAGACATCTTATGGTGTGCAGGGCAGTGCCTAGAAGATCACAGAATTAAAGCAAAGGAGGTAGGTAGATTTATCCTAAAACTTATGGCTGCTTTCGCTCGAAGCACTGGAGTCGCTGATCGTGTGAAAATAATCGCCATGCCATGTGTGGATTGCCCATGACGCTAATACATAGATACATGCATGCATACTTTCCAAAAAGATATATGCATGTAAGCAAGGTAGATATATCTAGTTTCAGTGCAAAGATCGATATCATTCGCATGGCTATTTGGTCTTAATCTTAAAAAATAGTGCAAAGCGGAAGGAGCCTATCTAACTTCAACCCGTTTAGTCTCATTTCAGATGGTCTACCTACCATAGCGTACCATCATCACCAACATTGGGTAATGTAATTTAGGGTGACAGAACTGGCCTAACAAGCCTCGCGCTACCTTGAGCCTGGCTAACGAAACAAACGCTGACCTCCAATGCCCTCAGAGCCTAGCTCAATGCCATGAACAATGCCATGCTCGCCTTCATAATTGTCACATGATCGTTTCATGTCGTAATACAAATCTTCATCTCACTTTTGTCTCTGCTACCATGCGCAAATACACCTTCGTTTCTGAGTCTGCAACTTTCAACGCTCGAGTGCCATACGGAGCCACATGTCCCCTCACTCCTCAGTAACGATACCGCGACCGACCATATCTGGACGACCGACCATATCTGGAGCTGCCGCTGAAGTCGTCCGGCATGAACATGACGTCCATGAAGACGTGATCGCTCTGACCGCGGTAGCGCCCCAGGTTTCTGTAGCTCTGTCGCACGGTGCCGAAGCAGCGGTAGACGCCGTAGTCCCGGTCGTCGTATCTGGGTATGGTGAGCACCGACCTGCCAGACGTGAAGAGGAGTTAGTTTTGGTTAGAACAAGGAACCGAAAATTAAGGCCCAGTTCTCGGTCCAACAGGCTTACAGCTTTCTGGGGCGTGATCATCAGTCTAAGTTCCGGAACCCGACAAGAAGTACGTCGAGCTTATGCATAATGTGCTAACTGGAACGAATTTAAACGATGCTTTCTCGACAGTTCAGTTCAACACTGAGCCATGATTATAGACGGTAAGAAGGAGTGACCCTCACCTGCCGTCCAAGGAGTTGACGTCGATGTCCCCCCGGATGGCCTCCGCTCTCGAGCACCGACCTCCATCACCCAGCTTGATCCACGCAATGTCCTGCACGAGAAAGAATGGTAATTAATTATCAACACCTGAGGATTTGCTTTGGTGATAAGCGTAAAAGCATAAATTCGGTAGAAGCCAGCAGCTGTGGTTCAATAATAATGTGATTAATCCATGTGAATTTAGCTAGATTCCAAATTGGAACTAGCATAAGCTAACCATTAATTGTGCTTTTAGTCTTATATAGACTGAATTCTTTCAATGCATACTTTGAGCACGTCGCGTATTATCTTACCATAACTCTGTCATAGTCGTAGCCCATTTCTCTTTTGAAGTCGCAGATCAGTTCGACGTTACGATTGTAGCTCCTTTCCCCGGCCAGGTTGTAGTAGCCTCTGCCGACGTTTTCTCCCTCGCAGGCGTCGTAGTCGAAATACGGCCGCCCGTACGACAGGGTAAGCAAGAGGGAGCAAACAATAACCACCGGCCGGATCATGGCGAGGTCGTGGGTTCAAATCCTACCAGCTCCACCTTTCCTGCCGCTGAGCGTCACTACCTGAGTACGACGACAGCCGACAGCTAAATGCCTTGTCCGGTGCGAGGTGGCGGTACAAGTAGGCGGCGGCCGGTGGGTCGTGCTCAGCACATTGTAATCAGAGGCCGCCAGCCGTGTCGCCGAATAGGCCCGCGAAGCCAGCGCTCCTCAGACGTGAAGGTGCCCGATAATGAGCGCGACCTTGCTCGGTGGCGGACACACCACACCACTGCACGGACAGGAGCAGGGAAAACAGTCGGGGCATCTGCATGGGCCCCTAACTGTCCTCTGTAAGGTCTCGGAAACAATACACGCTGTCTGGTATGCGGGGCCAGGACCTATTGTGATGGTAACTAAAAGGCTCACTTCCAGCGGAGTTTGACTGGTGTGTTCAACGCCTGGAGTAGCGAGAACAAAACACACGTGTCATAACGGGAAACAAGGCCATCCGATTGTCGGCAGAGTTTCAGTTAGAGGTTAGCTGTATCTTATGATTTTCGGGGTCAGTAGTGGACAACAACATGATGTTTCCAAGCAGGGTTTAAATACCTGGTTGTGACAAATAGCAAGAGCGAATGCTATCAGGCATAGGAGAAGAATTCGACAAAAAAGGATTATAGCTAGGAGTCTAGGGCGTAGAGCTAGAGATAATTGTCCAGTATAGCTGCGATGCATTGCCGAGGAAACCAAGCTAGACGGACACGTTGCACGTTTAAGGGCTGACTCTGTGCTATATTTAATGGTCGTCAAGCCTGTGGGCCCCTGGCGCACCGCCCTAATGCCCCTCAGCCGCCATGTTTACAATGGCAAGGTCATAGCTCAGCGGCCTCACAGCACTTGCACGCACCACGAGGCACGTGCCTATTTCTCAGGACACCTAGCCCCGACGCTGTCATTCAGCAGCCAGCCGTGGCCGGGCCTGGGCCGGTCCACCGGAGAAGGTTCTGATCGTTCCCAGATACGATCCCGGGGTCGCACCGACCATGCTACGGCTGCTGTCGGTGGCGAGCTTGTTCCTGCTGGCCAGCGCAGTGAGGCGAGGCGTGCTGGACTTCGGCTACGAGCCCTGCGAGGGGAGATACGTCGGCAATGGCTACTATAACCTGGCCGGCGAGAGGTCGTACAACCGTCAGGTGGAGCTGGTCTGTGACTTCAGGAGATCCAGGAGCTACGGCAGAGTGACGGTAAGAGCGGATGGCTCTGACGCTTCAAAATGGCACGTCCCATGAAAATTAAAATGGGTTCCTTGTGATAAGCTTTGGCAGATATAACCATGGTGAGCTTTCGAGAGAAAAAAACTTTGAGTCGGACTATGAACGACTTTTAAACTTTATTTGGCTTTGTTCTGTTAGGTAGGTTATGCAAAACATGTGGCTGTATGGTAGATAAGAAAATGTGCCAGCACTGTTGCATTTTGCCTCAAATTGTTGATGTGGGTTTATAAATGCAAAGCACGTACATTATTACCTTCATTTGTTCATTCAAGTTTGCAAGAGTATACAAAGGATTATGATGGAGGTTAAATACGACATTTAGTAATTATGAGCCATTTGGTCATGTGAACAATATTAAGTAGCTCGGAATCCGATTTCATCGTAAATACATTAACAGAAGCGAAGCGGAGCATTTCTTCAAGTCCTGGCTGTCCCGTAAGGCACGCAGCTGAATTCCGTGCGGGCAGGACAGCCGTGCGTGGATACGGCTGGGTCGACTGGATGACCACTGAATGCAACGGTTGAATGTTCCGTGCGCAGGACATCGCCTGGATAAAGCTGGATGACTACGGCAGCTGCCGGAGAGCAGAGGCCATCAGAGGAAGGCCCACTGTCATCACACGTCGTGACAAGTAAGGGGGTCATATTATCATATTATCATAGATCATATTAGGGGGATGGTCGTCATATATGTGCAACGGTGTTAAGGGGACGACTTTCGTTATACACGCATTTCCCCGCACCCCCTTATTTCCCCCACAAAGTGTTGCTTCGGTGCTTTTATGTTCGATATGTGCCTGCCCTGCATGCATTGCATGTGTCCCTTGTTGACGCCTGTTCATTGTACAGTGTCGAGTGTCGAGTGTCTTTTGTAGATATTTACGTAGATCGCCATTGCTTTTGCAAATAATTAACTACATATGTAGCACGATTTCTCGGTAAAGCGATCCCTCCGACAATTGGCTACGAAAAGTCATCAGTTCGATCATAGCCTTCACTTGCAATTGTCAATGAAACCATTTGTGTCTGACCCCAGTAGCGGCGGAACACCTTCGATTAAGGGGGGGGGGGGCACTGCCGACTTTTGGTCCCATTCTTTCCATGCAACGCCCATAGGGCTAATGTTAAAATATCAAAATCAAAGGGGGGCACGGTGCCCCGGTGCCCTCCCCGTTCCGCCGTCTATGTCTGACCCGTTTCTTGGGACAGTATGTACAACTTGCTATAATACGTCTCCAGTGCGACCGTCTGTCTCTGAGCTGCTCCCTCTGCTACCGTCTTTCTCTGACCGTATCTCTGTGTGCTCTAGGTCGGTCCTCACCATCCCACTTCACGACTCAAGGGACCACGGCGTCTACCGCTGCTTCGGCACTGTCCGCTCCGGCTACAACAGGATCGGCCGACGGGTCGTCTATATGGACGTGCCCTTCCTGCCCAGGAGCTACAGATACGCGCCAGACTTCTATTGAACGCTACTGTGCAAGATCATTATTTTCTCCAATAACGCTGAACACATGGAAAATGCAAATAAACTGATTACCGATGAAGCGATGTATTTGAATGTCGTGGCTTTCTTTTGTTTGTCTGACAGGCTGAGATTCGGGTGTGTGTATGTATACATATATAAAAGAGCAGTCAGGTGAGCAGCTAGGGATTTATCAATTACCGAGTAGATAAGAGAAGACATCGATAGTTGATTGGCCTAGTAGGCTGTAACGAATCAATTGCATCCTGGGTCACGAAGAATACTACCCGATAAGGGAAGAATTTCTTGTAATATTGTGAGCAACTACTTTTCGTGACTGTCTCTACGTAAAAAGTTTAAAATAACTTAGCCAGAGACCAGAAATGTTTCAGTCGCTATCAAAACTAATAGCAATCCTTTATCTTTTGAGATCGTTTAAATATGCACGCTGCTGAATATTTAATATGATATTAAAGGGACCCTCCCACCTTAACATTAGATTTGAGTTGAGATAGCCAAAATGGGGTCCCTGGCTCACAATTACCGGTTTCGGCACTCACAACATCGAGAAATGCCCTAAATCGGAAATATTGAATTTCAAAATTGCAGCATTTTGATTCAGAGGGGCTAATGCATAGGAATACCCCTCTGAATGTGTGACGTCAGCGCAGATATCTAATGATTTTTAAATGTTTGACTAAAACGTTTTGTAGCACGCGGTGGTATGTGCTGCTTTGCGCGCAATCAGTGCCGCACTTTCAGCTGCCAAACTATCGCTTCCAAATAAAGTCGCTAGGAACAGCGGAGATCCGAAAAAGTAAACAAAAGTAAAAGTCTAATATCTTGAAAACCGGTGAATATTTTTCGGTGAAATTTGGTAGATATTCGTTTTCGCTCTTTCTGAACCGAGTGACATCACTTTCATGCCAATTCATAAACTTTTTTGAAGGTGGGAGGGTCCCTTTAACCCTCGCCGGCCGAGGGGGGGGGGGCGGGTGCCGCCCCCCCCCATAGGGTTTTTTTCGCGATAGCTCCAAACACGTTGGCGATAGAGAGCTGAAACTTGGCATACCTGACCTTTGATCCAAGCCGCATCTTTTGACACCAACCGCATTTTTGGGTCAGGTCAGGTCACTGACCTATGACGTCATAAGTGAACCTCTGCACGGTCTTCAGATGTCGCAACTTCGCAACGCCCTCACTGCCAGAGGAGATGTCACAGGGAAATGAAACTTGCAGGATCTAGTATCCATTATGAGTCTCACAACTTGTATATCTCGGATTTTTCCTAAAGGTCATATGAGGTCAGGTCATTTTCGTGACCTCACCATTATAAGTCAATGGGGAAAAATGAAAACTGCTATTCTGGCGCCGGGAACGATCTCCAACTATCTCAAGCACACAGAATCGTGATTTGATGCACTCCTTGCAAGGTTAGATGCGTCACTTTTGCAATGTTGACCTTCCGTGACGTCATTTATGACGTCATCAAGGTCATATTAGTTTTTCGTCAATAACTCCCGATCAAATTGAGCTAGCGAGTCGGGAAAGCCACCAATGGACTCAGGAAGACCTGCCGAATCGAATGATATGCGACATGACCTCTTTCGACCAACTTCGTGACCTGGGGGTGCTGACCTGACCTTGACCTGAGGTCAACACCCCAAGTTGACCTGACCCGAACAAAAAGTATATCATTCGACGCGCCTGAGCGAGACGAACACGATTCTGCCAAAATCGCGGCTCTGCGGCCGTTTTTTGCGAAGTTAATCACCAAAAACTGAACCGTACCCTGGGGCACTTGACCTGACCTCAGAGGTCACCGGTTGACCTAGGACCTTAAAATCGGGTACCAATCTCTGCGTCTCGTAACGGCGCACACGCTCGTTTTTTCCGCGACGCGCTAGCTCCACCAGGGGCGAAACGGCGAGGGGGGGGGGGGTCGTACCCGCCCCCCCCCCCCCTCGGCCGGCGCGTATGTAGAAAACCAATAGGTCCGGCGAGGGTTAAGTCAAAAGGTCTACATATGTAGTGCAAAACGATCACTTTATCTAAGCACACAATGATGAGACGATGTTTCTCACGGACAACAATGCAATCACCAAGGTTCCCAAAGATAGTAATCACTAAGCGTAAGCACCAGTGACACCAGGACAGAAAAGGAACACTAACACTGGGAGGGGAGCGGTGCTGGGTAAGCATATCCGGCGTTTGTTTTCACTTTTCACTGTCTCGACTCTCGACCTCGCTTGGTTCTTTTGACACCAAGGGCGTATATGTATATCCGCGGTCTTCATTGCTGTATACTCGTATGTAAGTATGCACTATGCAGTGTATGCACTTACCGACTACCGAGCTATAGAAGGTCCACTTTTACTTGGCATCAATTAACTGCTACAATCGTCATTACGATCGGAATCGGATTATTGTCGGTGTTTTCAGATGCGCACAGCTGCTCACGACTGGAATGCCGTGAACTGATTCTACGACATCCACAAAACCAACTGGTTGGTTTCAATGCCGTGAATAGAATTCTGCTATGCCTATTAGAAAGTGATTTCGATCATACGGCATTTAATAAGACTGCGTACCTACTAAAAATCGTGCCGTCAATAGCGCCTTCCTGAAAGCACGCCCATTTAGCCCAGAAGGCAACTACACATAGGCGGCGGAGCGGGGAGGGCACCGGTGCACCGTGCCCCCCTTTGATTTTGGCATTTGGGACCAAAAGTCAGCAGTGCCCCCCCCCCCCCCCCTGAAGGTGTTCCGCCGCTGCTGCAACTACATTGCGGAACAGGGACTATCTCTTCAGTTCATACTTCATAGGCAATTAGGCAGTGAACCAGTGTAGTGTGAATTAACATGTTCCGCACGAAAACGAAAAGTTCTCGTATGTTTGGACGGATAAAAGGGAGAGGCCGCTCGGCTTTTTCATTCACTGTTGCAAAACGTCCGTGAAGTTAGCGTCGTATTCCGCGACGGATTCAGCGTCGAGTCCGAATTTCAACTAAACCCAACCTATCCGATGCAGTTTGGGACGCTGATTCCGAATATCGTATTCATTTCAAATTTCAAGGTCATCTTCAAGGTCAAATCACGGATTGAAATTGAGACCCCGATTTTTCCTACACCGATCGTCCGATCCGATTTCTGAAGGTCGCATTCGAAAGCTAGGGTCAAAATCTCGAATTCCCTAATATATACCTTATTAAAAATATTTGACCTTCAAGGTCAAATCACGGATTGAAATTTTGAGTCCCCCTATTTTTTCTACACCGATCGTCCGATCCAATTTTTGATGGTCGCATTCGATAGCTAGGGTCAAAATCTCGAGTTCCCTAATATATACCTTATTAAAAATATTTGACCTTAAAGGTCAAATCACGGATTGAAATTTTGAGTCCCCCTATTTTTTCTACACCGATCGTCCGATCCAATTTCTGATGGTCGCAATCGATAGCTAAGGTCAGAAACTCGAGTTCCCTAATATATACCTTATTAAAAATATTTGACCTTAAAGGTCAAATCACGGAATGAATTTTTGAGTCCCCCAATTTTTTCAACACCGATCGTCCGATCCGATTTCTGATGGTCGCATTCTATAGCTAGGGTCAGAATCTCGAGTTCCCTATTATATACCTTATTAAAAATATTTGACCTTAAAGGTCAAATCACGGATTGAAATTTTGAGTCCCCCTATTTTTTCTACACCGATCGTCCGATCCAATTTCTGATGGTCGCAATCGATAGCTAGGGTCAGAAACTCGAGTTCCCTTTTATATACCTTATTAAAAATATTTGACCTTAAAGGTCAAATCACGGATTGAATTTTTGAGTCCCCCAATTTTTTCAACACCGATCGTCCGATCCGATTTCTGATGGTCGCATTCTATAGCTAGGGTCAGAATCTCGAGTTTCCTAATATATACCTTATTAAAAATATTTGACCTTAAAGGTCAAATCACGGATATTCAACCTTAAAGGTCAAATCACGGATTGAAATTTTGAGTCCCCCGATTTTTTCTACACCGATCGTCCGATCCAATTTCTGATGGGCGCATTCGATAGCTAGGGTCAAAATCTCGAGTTCCCTAATATATACCTTATTAAAAATATTTGACCTTAAAGGTCAAATCACGGATTGAAATTTTGAGTCCCCCTATTTTTTCTACACCGATCGTCCGATCCAATTTCTGATGGTCGCAATCGATAGCTAGGGTCAGAAACTCGAGTTCCCTAATATATACCTTATTAAAAATATTTGACCTTAAAGGTCAAATCACGGAATGAATTTTTGAGTCCCCAAATTTTTTCAACACCGATCGTCCGATCCGATTTCTGATGGTCGCATTCGATAGCTAGGGTCAAAATCTCGAGTTCCCTAATATATACCTTATTAAAAATATTTGACCTTAAAGGTCAAATCACGGATATTCAACCTTAAAGGTCAAATCACGGATTGAAATTTTGAGTCCCCCGATTTTTTCTACACCGATCGTCCGATCCAATTTCTGATGGTCGCATTCGATAGCTAGGGTCAAAATCTCGAGTTCCCTTATATATACCTTATTAAAAATATTTGACCTTAAAGGTCAAATCACGGATTGAAATTTTGAGTCCCCCTATTTTTTCTACACCGATCGTCCGATCCAATTTCTGATGGTCCCAATCGATAGCTAGGGTCAGAAACTCGAGTTACCTAGTATATACCTTATTAAAAATATTTGACCTTAAAGGTCAAATCACGGATTGAATTTTTGAGTCCCCCAATTTTTTCAACACCGATCGTCCGATCCGATTTCTGATGGTCGCATTCTATAGCTAGGGTCAGAATCTCGAGTTCCCTAATATATACCTTATTAAAAATATTTGACCTTAAAGGTCAAATCACGGATTGAAATTTTGAGTCCCCCTATTTTTTCTACACCGATCGTCCGATCCAATTTCTGATGGTCGCAATCGATAGCTAGGGTCAGAAACTCGAGTTCCCTAATATATACTTTATTAAAAATATTTGACCTTAAAGGTCAAATCACGGATTGAATTTTTGAGTCCCTCAATTTTTTCAACACCGATCGTCCGATCCGATTTCTGATGGTCGCATTCTATAGCTAGGGTCAGAATCTCGAGTTCCCTAATATATACCTTATTAAAAATATTTGACCTTAAAGGTCAAATCACGGATATTCAACCTTAAAGGTCAAATCACGGATTAAAATTTTGAGTCCCCCGATTTTTTCTACACCGATCGTCCGATCCAATTTCTGATGGTCGCATTCGATAGCTAGGGTCAAAATCTCGAGTTCCCTAATATATACCTTATCAAAAATATTTGACCTTAAAGGTCAAATCACGGATTGAAATTTTGAGTCCCTCTATTTTTTCTACACCGATCGTCCGATCCAATTTCTGATGGTCGCAATCGATAGCAAGGGTCAGAAACTCGAGTTCCCTAGTATAAACCTTATTAAAAATATTTGACCTTTAAGGTCAAATCACGGATTGAGTTTTTGAGTCCCCCAATTTTTTCAACACCGATCGTCCGATCCGATTTCTGATGGTCGCATTCTATAGCTAGGGTCAGAATCTCGAGTTCCCTAATATATACCTTATTAAAAATATTTGACCTTAAAGGTCAAATCACGGATTGAAATTTTGAGTCCCCCTATTTTTTCTACACCGATCGTCCGATCCAATTTCTGATGGTCGCAATCGATAGCTAGGGTCAGAAACTCGAGTTCCCTAATATATACCTTATTAAAAATATTTGACCTTAAAGGTCAAATCACGGATTGAATTTTTGAGTCCCCCAATTTTTTCAACACCGATCGTCCGATCCGATTTCTGATGGTCGCATTCTATAGCTAGGGTCAGAATCTCGAGTTCCCTAATATATACCTTATTAAAAATATTTGACCTTAAAGGTCAAATCACGGATTGAAATTTTGAGTCCCCCTATTTTTTCTACACCGATCGTCCGATCCAATTTCTGATGGTCGCAATCGATAGCTAGGGTCAAAAAATCGAGTTCTCTAATATATACCTTATTAAAAATATTTGACCTTAAAGGTCAAATCACGGATTGAATTTTTGAGTCCCCAATTTTTTCTACACCGATCGTCCGATCCGATTTCTGATGGTCGCATTCTATAGCTAGGGTCAGAATCTCGAGTTCCCTAATATATACCTTATTAAAAATATTTGACCTTAAAGGTCAAATCACGGATTGAAATTTTGAGTCCCCCTATTTTTTCTACACCGATCGTCCGATCCAATTTCTGATGGTCGCAATCGATAGCTAGGGTCAGAAACTCGAGTTCCCTAATATATACCTTATTAAAAATATTTGACCTTAAAGGTCAAATCACGGATTGAGTTTTTGAGTCCCCCAATTTTTTCAACACCGATCGTCCGATCCGATTTCTGATGGTCGCATTCTATAGCTAGGGTCAGAATCTCGAGTTCCCTAAAATATACCTTATTAAAAATATTTGACCTTAAAGGTCAAATCACGGATATTCAACCTTAAAGGTCAAATCAAGGATTGAAATTTTGAGTCCCCCGATTTTTTCTACACCGATCGTCCCATCCAATTTCTGATGGTCGCATTCGATAGCTAGGGTCAAAATCTCGAGTTCCCTAATATATACCTTATTAAAAATATTTGACCTTAAAGGTCAAATCACGGATTGAAATTTTGAGTCCCCTTATTTTTTCTACACCGATCGTCCGATCCAATTTCTGATGGTCGCATTCGATAGCTAGGGTCAAAATCTCGAGTTCCCTAATATATACCTTATTAAAAATATTTGACCTTAAAGGTCAAATCACGGATTGAAATTTTGAGTCCCCCTATTTTTTCTACACCGATCGTCCGATCCAATTTCTGATGGTCGCAATCGATAGCTAGGGTCAGAAACTCGAGTTCCCTAATATATACCTTATTAAAAATATTTGACCTTAAAGGTCAAATCACGGATCTTCAACCTTAAAGGTCAAATCACGGATTAAAATTTTGAGTCCCCCGATTTTTTCTACACCGATCGTCCGATCCAATTTCTGATGGTCGCATTCGATAGCTAGGGTCAAAATCTCGAGTTCCCTAATATATACCTTATTAAAAATATTTGACCTTAAAGGTCAAATCACGGATTGAAATTTTGAGTCCCCCTATTTTTTCTACACCGATCGTCCGATCCAATTTCTGATGGTCGCAATCGATAGCAAGGGTCAGAAACTCGAGTTCCCTAGTATAAACCTTATTAAAAATATTTGACCTTAAAGGTCAAATCACGGATTGAGTTTTTGAGTCCCCCAATTTTTTCAACACCGATCGTCCGATCCGATTTCTGATGGTCGCATTCTATAGCTAGGGTCAGAATCTCGAGTTCCCTAATATATACCTTATTAAAAATATTTGACCTTAAAGGTCAAATCACGGATTGAAATTTTGAGTCCCCCTATTTTTTCTACACCGATCGTCCGTTCCAATTTCTGATGGTCGCAATCGATAGCTAGGGTCAGAAACTCGAGTTCCCTTTTATATACCTTATTAAAAATATTTGACCTTAAAGGTCAAATCACGGATTGAAATTTTGAGTCCCCCTATTTTTTCTACACCGATCGTCCGATCCAATTTCTGATGGTCGCAATCGATAGCTAGGGGCAGAATCTCGAGTTCCCTAATATATACCTTATTAAAAATATATATTCGACCTTGAAGGTCACATCACGGATTGAAATTTTGAGTCCCCCGATTTTTTCCACACCGATCGTCCGATCCGATTTCTGAAGGTCGCATTCGATAGCTAGGGTCAGAGTCTCGAATTCCCTATTATATACCTTATTAAAATTATTTGACCTTAAAGGTTAAATCACGGATTGAAATTATGAGCCCCCTATTTTATTCTACACCGATCGTCCAATCCAATTTCTGATGAATGCATTCGGTAGCTAGGGTCAAAATCTCGAATTCCTTAATACGAGTATATACCTTATTAAAAATATTTGACCTTAAAGGTAAAATCACGGATTGAAATTTTGAGTCCCCTATTTTTCCTACACCGATCGTCTGATCCAATTTCTGAAGGTCGCATTCGAAAGCTAGGGTCAGAGTCTCGAATTCCCTAATATATACCTTATTAAAAATATTTGACCTTTAAGGTCAAATATTTTTAATAAGGTATATATTAGGGACCTCGAGTTTCTGACCCTAGCTATCGATTGCGACCATCAGAAATTGGATCGGACAATCGGTGTAGAAAAAATAGGGGGACTCAAAATTTCAATCCGTGATTTGACCTTTAAGGTCAAATATTTTTAATAAGGTATATATCAGGGAACTCGAGATTTTGACCCTAGCTATCGAATGCGACCATCAGAAATTGGATCGGACGATCGGTGTAGAAAAAATCGGGGGACTCAAAATTTCAATCCGTGATTTGACCTTTAAGGTTGAATATCCGTGATTTGACCTTTAAGGTCAAATATTTTTAATAAGGTATATATTAGGGAACTCGAGATTCTGACCCTAGCTATAGAATGCGACCATCAGAAATCGGATCGGACGATCGGTGTTGAAAAAATTGGGGGACTCAAAAATTCAATCCGTGATTTGACCTTTAAGGTCAAATATTTTTAATAAGGTATATATTAGGGAACTCGAGTTTCTGACCCTAGCTATCGATTGCGACCATCAGAAATTGGATCGGACGATCGGTGTAGAAAAAATAGGGGGATTCAAAATTTCAATCCGTGATTTGACCTTTAAGGTCAAATATTTTTAATAAGGTATATATTAGGGAACTCGAGATTCTGACCCTAGCTATAGAATGCGACCATCAGAAATCGGATCGGACGATCGGTGTTGAAAAAATTGGGGGACTCAAAATTTCAATCCGTGATTTGACCTTTAAGGTCAAATATTTTTAATAAGGTATATATTAGGGAACTCGAGTTTCTGACCCTAGCTATCGATTGCGACCATCAGAAATTGGATCGGACGATCGGTGTAGAAAAAATAGGGGACTCAAAATTTCAATCCGTGATTTGACCTTTAAGGTCAAATATTTTTAATAAGGTATATATTAGGGAACTCGAGTTTCTGACCCTAGCTATCGATTGCGACCATCAGAAATTGGATCGGACGATCGGTGTAGAAAAAATAGGTGGACTCAAAATTTCAATCAGTGATTTGACCTTTAAGGTCAAATATTTTTAATAAGGTATATATTAGGGAACTCGAGATTTTGACCCTAGCTATCGAATGCGACCATCAGAAATTGGATCGGACGATCGGTGTAGAAAAAATCGGGGGACTCAAAATTTCAATCCGTGATTTGACCTTTAAGGTTGAATATCCGTGATTTGACCTTTAAGGTCAAATATTTTTAATAAGGTATATATTAGGGAACTCGAGATTTTGACCCTAGCTATCGAATGCGACCATCAGAAATCGGATCGGACGATTGGTGTTGAAAAAATTGGGGGACTCAAAAATTCAATCCGTGATTTGACCTTTAAGGTCAAATATTTTTAATAAGGTATATATTAGCGAACTCGAGTTTCTGACCCTAGCTATCGATTGCGGCCATCAGAAATTGGATCGGACGATCGGTGTAGAAAAAATAGGGGGACTCAAAATTTCAATCCGTGATTTGACCTTTAAGGTCAAATATTTTTAATAAGGTATATATTAGGGAACTCGAGATTTTGACCCTAGCTATCGAATGCGACCATCAGAAATTGGATCGGACGATCGGTGTAGAAAAAATCGGGGGACTCAAAATTTCAATCCGTGATTTGACCTTTAAGGTTGAATATCCGTGATTTGACCTTTAAGGTCAAATATTTTTAATAAGGTATATATTAGGGAACTCGAGATTCTGACCCTAGCTATAGAATGCGACCATCAGAAATCGGATCGGACGATCGGTGTTGAAAAAATTGGGGGACTCAAAAATTCAATCCGTGATTTGACCTTTAAGGTCAAATATTTTTAATAAGGTATATAAAAGGGAATTTGAGTTTTTGACCCTAGCTATCGATTGCGACCATCAGAAATTGGATCGGACGATCGGTGTAGAAAAAATAGGGGGACTCAAAATTTCAATCCGTGATTTGACCTTTAAGGTCAAATATTTTTAATAAGGTATATATTAGGGAACTCGAGATTCTGACCCTAGCTATAGAATGCGACCATCAGAAATCGGATCGGACGATCGGTGTTGAAAAAATTGGGGGACTCAAAAATTCAATCCGTGATTTGACCTTTAAGGTCAAATATTTTTAATAAGGTATATATTAGGGAACTCGAGTTTCTGACCCTAGCTATCGATTGCGACCATCAGAAATTGGATCGGACGATCGGTGTAGAAAAAATAGGGGGATTCAAAATTTCAATCCGTGATTTGACCTTTAAGGTCAAATATTTTTAATAAGGTATATATTAGGGAACTCGAGATTCTGACCCTAGCTATAGAATGCGACCATCAGAAATCGGATCGGACGATCGGTGTTGAAAAAATTGGGGGACTCAAAAATTCAATCCGTGATTTGACCTTTAAGGTCAAATATTTTTAATAAGGTATATATTAGGGAACTCGAGTTTCTGACCCTAGCTATCGATTGCGACCATCAGAAATTGGATCGGACGATCGGTGTAGAAAAAATAGGGGACTCAAAATTTCAATCCGTGATTTGACCTTTAAGGTCAAATATTTTTAATAAGGTATATATTAGGGAACTCGAGATTTTGACCCTAGCTATCGAATCCGACCATCAGAAATTGGATCGGACGATCGGTGTAGAAAAAATCGGGGGACTCAAAATTTTAATCCGTGATTTGACCTTTAATGTTGAATATCCGTGATTTGACCTTTAAGGTCAAATATTTTTAATAAGGTATATATTAGGGAACTCGAGATTCTGACCCTAGCTATAGAATGCGACCATCAGAAATCGGATCGGACGATCGGTGTTGAAAAAATTGTCGGTGTAGGAAAAATCGGGGGACTCAAAATTTTAATCCGTGATTTGACCTTTAAGGTTGAATATCCGTGATTTGACCTTTAAGGTCAAATATTTTTAATAAGGTATATATTAGGGAACTCGAGATTCTGACCCTAGCTATAGAATGCGACCATCAGAAATCGGATCGGACGATCGGTGTTGAAAAAATTGGGGGACTCAAAAATTCAATCCGTGATTTGACCTTTAAGGTCAAATATTTTTAATAAAGTATATATTAGGGAACTCGAGTTTCTGACCCTAGCTATCGATTGCGACCATCAGAAATTGGATCGGACGATCGGTGTAGAAAAAATAGGGGGACTCAAAATTTCAATCCGTGATTTGACCTTTAAGGTCAAATATTTTTAATAAGGTATATATTAGGGAACTCGAGATTCTGACCCTAGCTATAGAATGCGACCATCAGAAATCGGATCGGACGATCGGTGTTGAAAAAATTGGGGGACTCAAAAATTCAATCCGTGATTTGACCTTTAAGGTCAAATATTTTTAATAAGGTATATATTAGGGAACTCGAGTTTCTGACCCTAGCTATCGATTGCGACCATCAGAAATTGGATCGGACGATCGGTGTAGAAAAAATAGGTGGACTCAAAATTTCAATCAGTGATTTGACCTTTAAGGTCAAATATTTTTAATAAGGTATATATTAGGGAACTCGAGATTTTGACCCTAGCTATCGAATGCGACCATCAGAAATTGGATCGGACGATCGGTGTAGAAAAAATCGGGGGACTCAAAATTTCAATCCGTGATTTGACCTTTAAGGTTGAATATCCGTGATTTGACCTTTAAGGTCAAATATTTTTAATAAGGTATATATTAGGGAACTCGAGATTTTGACCCTAGCTATCGAATGCGACCATCAGAAATCGGATCGGACGATTGGTGTTGAAAAAATTGGGGGACTCAAAAATTCAATCCGTGATTTGACCTTTAAGGTCAAATATTTTTAATAAGGTATATATTAGGGAACTCGAGTTTCTGACCCTAGCTATCGATTGCGGCCATCAGAAATTGGATCGGACGATCGGTGTAGAAAAAATAGGGGGACTCAAAATTTCAATCCGTGATTTGACCTTTAAGGTCAAATATTTTTAATAAGGTATATATTAGGGAACTCGAGATTTTGACCCTAGCTATCGAATGCGACCATCAGAAATTGGATCGGACGATCGGTGTAGAAAAAATCGGGGGACTCAAAATTTCAATCCGTGATTTGACCTTTAAGGTTGAATATCCGTGATTTGACCTTTAAGGTCAAATATTTTTAATAAGGTATATATTAGGGAACTCGAGATTCTGACCCTAGCTATAGAATGCGACCATCAGAAATCGGATCGGACGATCGGTGTTGAAAAAATTGGGGGACTCAAAAATTCAATCCGTGATTTGACCTTTAAGGTCAAATATTTTTAATAAGGTATATAAAAGGGAATTTGAGTTTTTGACCCTAGCTATCGATTGCGACCATCAGAAATTGGATCGGACGATCGGTGTAGAAAAAATAGGGGGACTCAAAATTTCAATCCGTGATTTGACCTTTAAGGTCAAATATTTTTAATAAGGTATATATTAGGGAACTCGAGATTCTGACCCTAGCTATAGAATGCGACCATCAGAAATCGGATCGGACGATCGGTGTTGAAAAAATTGGGGGACTCAAAAATTCATTCCGTGATTTGACCTTTAAGGTCAAATATTTTTAATAAGGTATATATTAGGGAACTCGAGTTTCTGACCCTAGCTATCGATTGCGACCATCAGAAATTGGATCGGACGATCGGTGTAGAAAAAATAGGGGGACTCAAAATTTCAATCCGTGATTTGACCTTTAAGGTCAAATATTTTTAATAAGGTATATATTAGGGAACTCGAGATTTTGACCCTAGCTATCGAAAGCGACCATCAAAAATTGGATCGGACGATCGGTGTAGAAAAAATAGGGGGACTTAAAATTTCAATCCGTGATTTGACCTTGAAGGTCAAATATTTTTAATAAGGTATATATTAGGGAATTCGAGATTCTGACCCTAGCTTTCGAATGTGACCTTCAGAAATCGGATCGGACGATCGGTGTAGGAAAAATCGGGGTCTCAATTTCAATCCGTGATTTGACCTTGAAGATGACCTTGAAATTTGCAATGAATACGATATTCGGAATCAGCGTCCCAAACTGCATCGGATAGGTTGGGTTTAGTTGAAATTCGGACTCGACGCTGAATCCGTCGCGGAATACGACGCTAACTTCACGGACGTTGTTGCAAAAGAAAAAAATACCGAGACGCTTTTCCGATAATCTGTCAAATGCAATGACTAGGCCTAAAAAGAATGACTGGCATGACAGCAATGTTCGCTGCGTTGTTTACCGAAATTGCTAAACCGCCTCACGCATGAAAGTGTCTTACCGGTATTACCGGTCTTACCGGTCTTACCCAAGAGTCTTACCGGCGGTAGGTATTTTTTATGAAGCTAGAAATTTGGTAGCATATGGAAGCGATTTGAAAAGACAAATAAGACAGCCTTTTGACGTTTCTGGCGCAGCTTTTTGCTTTGCGGCTCTTTTGAATTTCTCAAACTGTTTACTTCTTACTAAGGGGCCCTGGCTATCTCTTCTTACAGGTTAAAATTGAGGAATATTGAGATGTAATTCCATTTCAGGCATTTCAATTTTGTGCTACGCGGGCTTCTCAAGTACTTTTGCTCATAAGGTCAAGGCCAAAGCTTTTCCTCACCATACAAAGCAATAATTTCCAGAGTAGTCCTAGCAATACAAATAGTGGCCTGATTAGGAGAAAACAAATATGATTTTTTTTTTATTAAGTTGCCACTTCATCAGATACTCCCATGTATGGCCTTGCAGAGAATGGTTGAGTAATATTCAGCTCAGGTATTTACAGCTCAAAACATATCAATATTGCATTTAGAAATATATTTATTTTTCAAGCAAGCTCCAAGGACGACGTGAAAACAGGGTGCCTGGGGCGAGTTGATCAAAGCTCTTGAAATTCACTCGCACAAACCTGAAACCACGTGACATTTACCATGTAGAAGGCATAGAGAGGAGAACTTCTTAATGGTCCCGTGACCAAATATGCCCTCCGGCGCCCTGTTTTCACCGGCATCCAGCTTCAACCATTGCATTTAAACTATAATTGTATTAAACTATGTTGTTATTACCGGTATTAACACTGTATAATTTGTATCTGTTCATTTACAGGTTGAGGTGTGCCTGGCAAAATGTTGGATACACAAGACAGTGACGAAGATAAACAGAATGTACTTGTTGCAAAAATAGACAATGTGAAGAATGTATCACAGCTTTTGAAAGCAGTACATTTTAAAGAGGTAGGTACGTCTGGTACGATATTGAATGCAACTCTTTATATTTTAGAAGCCAAAAGGTTGTTAAGAATAGATCTATTCCTGCACACTTGTGGATGACTTGATAACTAAGACTCAAAACAAACTGGGAGCCTGAAAATTGCAGGATGCAGGTTGTGTGATATTTTTTTTTTTTTTTTTTTTTTTTTTTTTTTTTTTTAGTGGCCCTAACTTACGTTACCGGCCTCGCGAGGAGGGCGGCGACCTAACTACGCCGCGCAAAACAAACCGGCCGTCCTAACTAAGACCGGTGGCCACTTTTACAGCAAGACAACATGGGAAAACCCATATCCATGTACTATGCCATGAATATGGGAAAAAACCCATGAATTTACGTTAAGACACATAAATGACAGTGAAACTTACCGGTAAATTGATGTTTGTGAAGGGAGGGAAGGAGGAAGTTTGTGAATGGTAAGGTTACGAGAGTTTGATGACAGGAATGGTTTGAAGAGTGGGGGATATGTCGCTGGGAGGGATGGGGTTTGTGAATGTTTAAGCGTCACGATGAAAGGAATGGTTTGGAGGATGGGGAATCTGTCGCTGCTGCAGTTGGCGGCCGACGGTTGTCTGTGGTCGTTCAACCCGGCCGCCGCCGCTGTTCAGCGGCCGGGGTCCGCTGGTGTAGCTCGCTGGGCCGCTGAGCCTCTAAGCCTGCTCCAGCGGCAGGAGAAAACCCGTCTGCCACCGAAGCTCTGTGTTTCGGCACCAGCGAAAAACCCGACCCATCCCGTATCACAAGTCAGCCTGGTGGTAGCGAAACGGGCGCCTGCTAACAGTCAAGGCCGTTAAAGTAGCTCTGAGTAGGGTGATGTTAGGACGAAATCAAGTACCAGGTTTGTCAATGTTGTGTCGTCCCCGAGAAGCGTCGGGAGGTCGTTTTTAAGGTGTTGTACCGCAAGATAGTTAGTGATGTGTCTTCGTTCGTGATGCAATGCCGTGCATGCGATCAAAATGTGCTCTACGGAGATGCGTGTGTCGCAGGTGTGGCAAATCGGAGGGCCCGTCCTATCAAAAAGGTGGCCATGGGTGAGGCGAGTATGACCACACCTCAATCTGGCCAGGGTCACCTCGCGTATCCTGTCTGGTTGGTTACATGTGACCCATGTTCTAAGTTCTCGTTTGATCGCATACATATGTGCAGCATGATGTTGGTCCCATTTGCGTTGAAGGTACTCGGCGAATTTGATTTTTATCATATGAATAGCGTCCCCTTGGGCCATAGGTTCCACAACTGGATCAGGTCGCATTGCAGCCTCCTTTGCGAGGACATCCGCACGTTCATTTCCTGCAATACCGTAATGACCTGGAACCCAAAGAAGGGTCACATGCTGGCCCTCATTGAGATCTGATGTGATCCTGAGAATATTGTAGATACCGTGGTGGGTAACATTATCGGTCCTTTCCAGTGCTTGAAGAGCGGATTTCGAATCAGTACAGATGGTTGCCCGATCAATCTTTTCTGCCTTGATGTGCTCCATAACTTTTTCGATTGCGTGAACTTCGGCACTAAAGACTGTCGTAAATTCTTGAAGCCGGGTCCCAAACCTAAGCCCAGGGCCGACGGCTGCTGAACCTATCTGATTTTCGTGACATGAGCCATCTGTGAAGAAAAAAGCAGAGTCGCAGTTGAGCTCTACATACTCCTGGAAGAGCATTTGAGCTTCCACCGGAGGTATACTGGTCTTCTTATAATCAAAAAGAAATTCAATGGATAGGTCTTTGAGGAGCCAAAATGGAATCATAGGAGGATTTAGAGTAACTTCAGTGCGCCTAATGTTTAGCAGTTGATGAGCTTGCTCAAGGCACCCGGGTAGAAAGCACGATCTACGCAGTGGGCGTCGGGTTCTTGGTTTCCTCGCCTCCATTGCTGGTACCGCAATGTGATTTCGAACACTTTTTGCTCTGTAGTAATAGCGGAGGAAAAGAAAGACGCGTCGGTCATCAAGTGCTGGAATGCCGGTATCTGCACGAAGCGCAAGAACTGGCGATGTGCGAAAAGCCCCAGTTAGAAGTCTCAAGCACGTTGATTGAACGGCTTCTAGACGTTTGCATAAACTGGGCGACAGTGTGCTAAACAGATAACAATTGTACTCAATCGTAGATCTGATTAGCCCAATATACAACATTTGCAATGTTTTCCTGTCCGCACCCCAAGAAAACCCACATATGCATCTTAGGACATTGATTCGTTTAATACAACGTGCTCTTAGGTGCTCAACGTGTTGACGGAAGGTTAGATTAGTATCCAAAATGATCCCTAGAAATTTGTGTGACGTGGAAAAAGGTATTTTAATCCCATCGATGTGTGGGGATCTTTCAAGCGATGGACGGGGTCCACGTTTGAAGACCATCATGACTGATTTTGGTGCTGACAAAAAGAATCCCCATTTTGTGCACCATTTAACGCAGTGATCAACCACTGTTTGCAATATAGAATAAGCCTGTTTGTAGTTTTTGTGGGATACCCATATTGCTATATCATCAGCAAAAAGCGAATAGCGGACAGAAAATGTTAGAACACGTGGCAGGAGTAGGAGCATATCGTTCAGGGCAATCAAGAACAGCGTAGGTGACAGCACGCTGCCTTGAGGGACGCCATGTTCCATTACAAAGTCGTCAGAAAGTGTCGCTTGGCAACGAACTTTGAAAGTTCGGGGTTTTAGGAAATTTTGAAGAAACGCAGCCAAATGGCCTCTGATTCCGATTGAGTGCAGCTTATAAATTATCGTCGAACTGTGTACCTTGTTGAAGGCTGACATTAGATCTAGGAAAATAGCAACAGTCGGTCGCCTATGTTCCCAGTTTACCTGGATGTCCGAGATAAGGCGAATGATATTGTCTGCCGTACTACGATTTTTCTGAAAACCGCTTTGACATATATCAATGCAATGGTTGCTCTCAAGGTAAAATCGCAGGCGCCTGTTTACCATTCTTTCGAAAATCTTGGAGACACAATTGGTTAGTGAGATTGGGCGATACGAATTTGCGTCGTGCTGGTCTTTGCCGGGTTTGAGGATAGGTATGATTATACTTTTAAGCCATTCATCCGGGAAGTTGTCCTCAGTCCATAGTTTGTTGAATGCTATCAGTAGTGTGGAAAGGTTAAGTTCGTTCAATTTTGTGAAAAAAGAATATGGAATGGAGTCTGGTCCTACCGAAGTTTTAGTGCTTGCCTTTGCTAGGGATAGTTTAAGTTCTCTTAGGGTAAAAGGAGCATTGTATGGTTCAGAGTTTGCAGAAGAAAAATCAAGATTTACTGTTCTATTAACGAGATTGTGTGATATTGATAATGTTGCAATTATTTTCACATGTTGAAAAGGTATTATATCAATTGAACATTTTGATGTGAAAGGCAAACCTATACTGACTGGTTATTTTTTTCACTGATACTTTGCTCCAAACATAACACCAGGAGTGAATATAGCAGGAGTTGTTCCTTATCCTTTGCAGCTTACAGTATTAGCTGGTATTTATTCACATTCTCACTTTCACATGTTCATATTCTTAAGTACTGTCTCCACGTGTAAACATTTTCGGTTTTTACGTGTTTTAGCAAACGAGAGTTTTGCGCTTTTTTCGCTTTTTAACAGACGCTTTTGCGAGTTTTGCGAGTTTTTCGCTTTTTACGGTTTTAGTTTGTCAGTCTAATCAGAACAATTACAATTTCAGAACAATTTCAATTTCAGAGAAAGAACATCTTTCTCCGCCCTTCGTGCGCTGTATGCCGTAGCCCTCTTTTCCCACAGGGCAGGTATCTGGCGCACGGCTTCTATTTACCCCTCGATTTTCGCTGTAGAGATAGTTATAGGGGTATCATCACGTTACCCTATTGTTATCACCGCTATGACATCAGTTACCTAATTATCAATTATCTGAAATGATCTGATATCGTAATATCTGTTATCCATAGACTTACTATGTAATTATTTGACATTCACATCGTCGGAATAGCAACAGAAGTTATTGGTATGGTTGTCTGAGTACTTGCCATGATCATTGGCTTAACCCGCGCCCCGTAGGGGGGGGCCGAAACGGCCCCCCCTGTCCTTTTCGGTCGATATCTCCTAAACGGCTGGAGATATCGCCACCAAACTTTCAGGACCCCTCCGGGCATCAATTTTACACATTGTGACCAAAAAATTTTCCAGAGGCTATGATAGGTTGGCCACAAATGACGTCAGAGTGACGTCATGTTCTGTCATTTTCGACCGAAAAAAGACCTTCGCGAGAAGACCTGTCAGGACTACAGCTTTGAAGATACAGAAAAATGATTAGGACATAAAAGGTGTAGAATTGACAGGGCTACAAAACTGCTATCTCGAATTTTTGAAATTTTTGAGTTTTGACCCCCAAAAATCAAAAAAGCATTTGTTTGGATATATTCGCCAAAATATCCAAAAAGTTTTTTGAGTTTCGAAAAAACCGGAATATATGTGATAGTGCCTACCGTCTTCTATCTACATACCAAATTTCAGATCGATACCTCGTTTTTTGGCCAAGTTATAGCGAAAAAAACTGTTCAAAAATGATGACGTCAAATTTTCAAACTCAATTTTTGGCAATTCTAGAACTCGTAGAGCAAAACGAAGACCACCATTAGACTCCCCGTGACGAGCTGCATCGAATTGATACCCATTTTATGCAAAAATAGCAACTTTGAAATTTGACCTAATTTGACCTGACCTTGACCTGACCTTCACAAAAACGTGACCTAGGCTGGCCCCAAAGGCTGCCTAACCCACATCGCATTTGTCATGTAAAATGGACCATAAAACATGTATCACACAACACATTCATATTGTGACCCCGGTGACCTGACCTCGCTGTGACCTGACCTGGTATCAGTGACCTCAGATAGCAAAGTATGTGTTTGATGAACAATGTACCATCGATGGTTTTCAATAAATTACCAATTTACTCGCTTTCACAGCACATTTCTTGAATTGCCTGTGAACGGTGAAAATCTGACCTTTGACCTGACCTGTGACGTCATCGGTTTGACCTAGGTCAATGAAATTTGCTCACAAGGTAGTTCCCGGGTGGGGCTATCGAACGCCGTTTGAATTTTGAAAATCGGCCGGTAACTTTCCGAGATCTTAGGGGGGGGGGGGGCCGAAACGCCCCCCCCCCCTACGGGTGGTAGGGTCCGCCGGTAGCCCTACGGGGCGCGGGTTAATCAAATTGCGTTTCATCGCGTTCCACACTTTTCATTGCATCCATTTCACCGTAAAATGGTATTAATAGCAGAAGGATTACCTTCTTAGCCTTGTCAAAAACCGGAAAACTTTCATTCCATCCAAATGTTTGGATAAAATCACGCTTAAGGTTTTACGAGTTTTGCATGACACAACCTGACGCGTTTTACGAGTTTTGCAGTTTTTTGATTGTATGAAGCCACGCGTTTTTCAATTTTTGGTAAATCTTCCGCCGTGGAGATGGCACAGTGTAATTGAATGGCACAGATCAACGCCGGATCATGAAAAACTCGCAAAACATCAAAAAAGCGTTAAAACGTCATTAAAAACGCGCAAAACATGTACCGTGGAGAACGACCTTTATTCACATGCATTCACTCATTCACGTTTTGTATGCTATGAAAATATGTAATCTTTTAAAACATTTCTTTAAGTTACACAAGCAACTAATTAAAAAAAAAACATGTTGAAAGTATTAACATAAACAAACACCTTGAGAACACTGATGAAATCCAGATGATTAGTCCATTATAGAATTAGTCCCATCATACCATTTGAAGGAAGGGTGTCACTAGCAGAAACTAATGACAAAAGGATAGTCATTGACATGTCTTCATCATGTCCACTCTGTTCATTTGTCATAGTGGCAGGTTCCGAATTTGTTTTTAAATATGCTGTGACATTTTATAGATTGTTACAGGCATCTGAACAACAGTTGATGTGTTTTCAGAGTGCAGTGGTGGTGGTAACATCTGATGGATTGAAAGTTACTGTGGAAGACAGCAAGTGTGTGCAGGCAAATGCATTCATACAAGCTGACATGTTCCAGGTATGCTAGTACTTGTAGTGTGGTTGCGCAAAGGTTGACAGTGCCAGTGGACTTGTAAGAAATGAATAAATGTGAGATGACAAAAACACGATGAATGATCATGTGCTCTTCATGCTTGTTATGCATTCAACATCATAACATGTCATAATCCTTACACATACTTTCTTGTTATAGTCCTGTGTCCATAACCCATTTCTTGAATTTAATGCCTTCTTTCATTTTCAGCACCATTTCAGACCTTTTCAAAGAAAATTTTAGCATGGTTGTCTCCTCCTTCTGTAGGTACTAAATACTGTTTGCCGTTTCCATTTCTAGCAATTTGTGCTCAGTCAAGAGACATTGTCCTTCAAGATAAACCTGTCAGTGCTGCTAGAGTGCCTGAACATTTTTGGCTCTGGCGGTACGGCAGGTGCCACCACAGCTCTCAAGATGTGCTATGCGGGAGACGGTCATCCACTCGTAATTGTGTGAGTATGTCACGATCTTCACCGTGCTATTTGAGCGCCGTTGACCGCTACATTCTGCACGCCACACGAGACACGAATCGCAATTTTGATGTTGTTCTGAAAGATCTCGCTTCGTAAGAGTTTACTAGAGCGTCTTTATATACAAGTTCAACCCGTGGGACGTTTGCAATTATTTTATTTTGAAACTGTAAAAGTAATCGTCGACTTTTCTTGTTCAATACCCGTTCGATTCGTCTGCCGTGGCCTTGCGCACATATCGTATGATTGGAAATGCTAGAAAAGACGGTGGAGTTTACCTATAGTGGAATTTACATTTCACGTGTTCACATTATCTTACAGCACCTGAAACGCGATCGCCATCATCTGGAAGCCTTTCGCTCACCCACCCCCTTCAGAACCAAATAGCGAGCGCTGAGTTACGTCAGTTTGGCTCTTACTGCTGCGACGGTCAGCTCAGGAGTCGTTTGCTCTTCCTAAAAAGCTGCTTGGATGAGCGTCATACGCTCAAGTTGCGGGCCTAATAAAAGTTAACATCTTTTCATGATACTAATTGACGTCTTTCACATTCCGCCTAGGCTAGAGGAGAGTGGCGTGCTCACAGACTGCTCCATCAAGACGCAACTGCCGGAGGACACGATGGATTTCAACTTCAACAGCTCCGATGTAGTCAACAAAACAATCATCAGGTAATCAGCTCGGAAGTTTCTCTTCAGTGATACTTTTCCGGTTCAGCTTTCACGAACCTCCGCGATCATCATTTATATTGTTGCCGCTGTTGATTCTGCCGTTGTTTGCCTTTGAATTAATCCGGTATGCATATGGAAGGCGTACTGAACGCTAACATGCACCTCTCTAGGTCTGACTGTCTGCGGGAGGCGCTGGCGGAGATGGACGGCGACTGTGACCTGATGGAGTTGGTGTTTTGTCCCACTCCACCGTTACTGCAGTTCGCCGCCGTCGGAGCCGGTATCGAGTCAAAGGTACTGACACTTAAACTGAGGGGTAGATGTCACTGCAGCTAGGTCTGCTCTTATATGGTACTTTGTATGTACTTTCGTTTTTCAATATACTGTGATGACTAATGACTTCACAATATGTTGTAAAACTGTATTTTTTATTTTCCGTACTAATTACGCAGCGCATAGACCCGGGAACAGGGGGGGGCAGCGGGGGCGCTTGCCCCCCCAACTTGAGAGCCGAGGGGGCGGCGCCCCCTCAACATTGAGGCAGCGAGAAAAGATCTTTCCTCCCTTTTCCGGACCTTTTTCCTTCTTGTTTCCTTCATACATCTACGCATCAACACATGGCATTTTCCTTGCCATCTGAATGGTTTCTGCTGATACAGTAGGTATCGATTTGACAACATCTGCCATTGACTATTGTCATCCCGCTTTGATTTGGGCCTGATCGTGGCCATAAGTTTGGCAGGCCAGATTTTATACTGCACCAGCTTGAGTCAGCTTTGAGAAATACATAACGTACAACGGTGGTAAAATCGTTGCTATTATAGGTATAACACAGTTTACCCGCTCCGGATGTGATGGAGGGGTGTGGGGCAATGAGTGCACTGACGTGGCGCCCTCGGAGGGCCGGTATGGGATTAAAGCTCAGCGACACTAAGGGCTTGTGTGGTGCCTTCGGTTATCGGTAGCACCCTCAGAATCACCGGCGTAGGGCCCACAGAGCCGCCGGTAAGGGGCCTTTAGAGGCACTGGTGTGGGGCCGCCATGCAGGTGCCGGTGTGGGCGCTCAGAGGTGCTAGTGTGATTCTCTCAGAGGCGCCGATGAGGGTCCTTACAAGTTACAGGCGTTGCTGTGGATCCTCATAGACGCTGGTGTGGGGCCGTTACAGACGGGTGTGGGGCCTTTAGTGCTGCTGACGCGAACTCTCTACAAGCCGGCAGGGAGTCTCAGTGACCGGCAAGGGGACCTTACGCCGGCAGAAGAAGTCCTGTGGGGTCCTTAGAGACAGGCCCTCATAGGCGCCGACGAGGGCCCCACAGTTGCCGTTATGGGGCCCTCAGAAAATTAAGTGTGGGACCATCATAGGCGGGAAATGCCCCTAGAACTGGCACCTCATAGGCCGGTAAGACCTCTCAGAGGCCAGTAACGGGCCTTTGGAGATCACCAAGGTGTCCTTAAAAGCCGCAAGAGGCCCTCAGACGCCGGCGTCGGACCCTTATGGAGATCTTAGTGTGGCTATTTAGGGCCCATGAGGTGCTCTGACGAGCCCCATGGGGCCCTTCTGAGTAGAAATATGGCCATCGTTAACCCTCAGCGGTCAAATGGCGCCGCAGGGCCCCTCGGACCCGAGGGTCCCCTTTATCCCGATGGGGGGGGGGGGGTACGTGTCCCCTTAGACCCCTAGCTACGCCACTGTTTCATATGCATCATGTCAGGTATTTTAGGCTCGCCCCCCCCAACTTCAAAATCGTTCCCGGGCCCCTGACGCAGCGAAACATTTTTTCACCTAATTGGAAGTAAGGGCTGAATGACTGTCGCACCACGTGCACTGGCGTGGCACAGGTGGAGGTGGCGGGCGACTCGGACCTGGTCGAGCTGTTCCAGTGCCCGCGCACCAGCACCAGCCGCTACCGGCTCGCCCTGATGAAGCTCTCGCTGAAGCCGCTCGCCCAGTCGCAGAAGGTGTCGCTGCGCACGGACGCGCGTGGCTTCCTCTGCCTCCAGTACATGATCAAAACGGACGACGGACACATCTGCTTCGTCGAGTTCTTTGTGAGTTTTGTGGGTCGACAATGGTATGAAATGGGAGGAGAGCTGGATCGTCACCATTTACCGTGTCATTTCAATGTCATTCACGTAGCAACCCAGTTTACTGACTTTAAAGAGTCATTTTATTTCAGAGTGGGTCTGATAATTCCATTCTATATATCTATTACACGAGCCAACAATTCCCGTATATAATGCGTGATAAGCTTTTGTGATACCTGATATCGAAATTTTCAGTGCTTGGCACATAGATTGTGTCAGGAATCTTAATGGAGAAATCAGGATTCTTAATGGAGTAACTCGTCCTGCTTCGTAAGCATTTTGATTCCTAACATCATAAGTAGTTTCAGCATAGCGCAGGAAGCTAACGTCTATTGTGTGTGTTTACAGTGCTCTCCAGAAGAGGATTGAACACAGCTGAAGCTACCATTGTTATCTTTGTTGTTCATTCATGAATCGTCATTGTATATTATCTCCATACCATTCCATGTTTTTATATGAACACGCAATATATGATCCATTACTTGTATCACTCAAGCCTGTCATTCGACGCACCGAAGACAACTTTTCATCCACGACTTATTACAAGACGAGTAAGTGAAAGGGTGCTTCTAATCGATAGGATTTTGGATTTTGTGTGCCGAATTGATCATCGTTCATGTCAGAGGAGTCATGTTTTGCGATTATATCAAGGATAGACCAGGAGGCAAAGATGCATCGAAATATCAATCAAAGGTGAATAAATTGAAACATTCAACTTTCATAAGCATGTCACCGTCAAAACACAGGAGCTGAAACATCATTATATTGAAAGCGCCCCATGCTGACATACATACACCACAGCATTCCGAAATATATAAGGACTACAAGCACGTGGATTCGATTGGTGTCGTTGCCAACGGCGATGCCCGGTGAGAGAATGCATCCCTACACAATGTCTCATTCCACATTTATGGAACACGCACGCACATACTCATGATACAGCTAATGTGCCCACTACACAGAGAAGGCCGCTCATGTCATTCGTTATCGCGCAGCGACGTGAGGTACTGTCGGGTACCCAGATCTGGGCGGAATCGAACGCCGCCGCCTTACCCTGACATACACAGATCCAATACATACATATATTGCCCGAGAGATTCAGAATATAAAAATACGCAGCAACAGATCGGCAACCAGCAAGGACACAGGCCGGGCGGGGACATGGAACACGACGCTGCACGCTCGAGACTCGAATGGCACGCGTTTATAAACGCACACGTGGAACATATCTGTCAGCGGTAAGTCGCATCACAGTTGTTGGACTAGGTTCACAAAAGTCGTTACATCGCAGTGAGATGCGGCTGGAGGAGAGACTTAAAGTAACATCCGCGCACCCTTCCTTGCACCAGACAACAGCCGTACTGATTGAACGCTGCAGATACTATAATGAATGTGAGCATCGAATTGGAACCAGAGATAGACATCTAGGTGGGAGATAACCAATTAATTGAAACAAGAAATTACTGTTGAAATACATGCTTTGCAATGCACAAACCCCAGCGTCAAAGTGCATCTTGATTTAACACGGTTCGATAAGGTTGAGACAAGCGAGAATGGGGCAGGCACACAGGTACGTTGTTGGTAACAAACATGAACCAGCTGATGAGCCACTCTTAGTCAGGACTGCCTAAACTTGACACTAGCTTCTTCCCCGCTACCTATGCATAAACGCTAAGCAAAAAGAAATAACTCAATACGCATATCAAAATAATACGCTACACTGCTACTATACGCGAGTGTATTATCAGCTATTCGAGCAACTAAGAAGAGCGTAACAGTTTAGAGGATATTCAAGGATAGCTAAAGTAAACCCCATAGAGCGTACCAAACAAAACGACCTTGACCTAAATTGTATAATTATTGCACTGGGGGAGTTTTGTTCGCAGCGTCCGATATGAAAGTGTGCAAGAATGCGGACTAATAATAGAAAACAACAATTTCTATACCCATTATCTAAATAAGCACGCCAAGCCGCCAATGCTCCAGTAATAGTTGCCTGCTTGCCAAAAGTTGTACACATGAAAAGCAAAAGCGCAAAAGCGTGCAACACAACCCCACAATCAAATAATGCCAATGCGTGTCTTGTGCGTGTCATTCACCTCATCGCAACGTATCACATTCGCCCAACTGGCCACTGATTCCTTCAGGGAAAGGAAAAGTCGGTCCACGTCCAGCCTCCATCGGATCTACGGGGACTCCAAAGGCATGCGGCGATGCTGGAGTCAAGCCCGGACAAACATGGAACACCGACAGCTCGTGTCTGCCCTTACGATACCTGACACCCAAAATATGCATTTGTGTTCGGGGATACGATCACTACGGGAATCTAACCAGCAGCTGAACTACGACAAACCGGAATGGACACCAGAGGTACCGTTAGGCCGGCGTAGTGGTCGGTGGTGAGTCGGTGACCACCAGAGGAGTGGCTCAGCGTGAACCACGTGCCACCGCGACAATCATCTATCCCTCTTTCGATGGCACGGACCGCCCGCGCGTGATGACTCACTACCTGGCCATCTGAGTGGTTCCGTCGGGTAAGGACCTCTTGATCTTCCCAAAACCTCTGTGCGCGACCTCTACTGGGCGTCCTCAGGGACCGTGGCGCTGTGACCGTTGCTGTCGGCACCGTCTCCTGCCGTGGAGTCGGTTGGCGAAGTGAGGTCCGTGTCTCCCACTGGCTCGCCGCCCGGCCGTCGGGTCACGCCCTCCGGGTCACCGGCGTCCGATGGTGTGTCGGCTCCCTGTGACGGGGGGGGGGGAGTCAGGTCACACTGAGAGAGAATAAACGATGAGGAGACTCATTCGATCTGTCCATGACCGATCGACTCCGATTGCATAGAGGCTGAATATCCGCTAGTCCTGTAAAAAATGATTGTAAGTACAGTCATTAGCATTCTCATCGGATCCAACATTTAAATAAATATTCAAGGTTTAATTCTGTTGGTAGTGCAATGCTCCTTCTTGCCATACGAACGGGCGATTCCAAGTCGGACCCTCCAGGTTGAACGAAATTACTTTCGAAATCGATTACGATTAAAATCGGGGCAGGTTGAATAGATGGCTAGATTCTAATTCAACTTCATGTCCAATGGAATCAAACAGACAGCTGACGAACACGTATTGGAAAAAGTCGCAGCAACCTTTTCATGAAATTGAAAGTAGCTTTATTAGCAGGAGCCGTTGAGCTGTGAGCACTGAGCATCTAGCATGCATTAGAAAGTTTCTGGCGTAGTTTGGGATGTAATATGCTTTCTTATAGGATACACGATGCAAAAAAAGAAAAGAAACTTACTGAGCAGGGCCAGTTCATGAAGTGAATTGATATTTAAATCGGATATGGACTATAGTGAAGTCAAACACTTATTTGTGACCACGGAACTAACGTCAACCGAAACATTTCGTTACCTTCTCGACTGAATGATGCATTCCGCCGCTACTGTAACGTGTGCAGAGTGTTGGGCCGCTATTGTACCGTGTGCAGACTCCTGGGCCGCTATCGTACCGTGTGCAGTGTTCTGCCGTTACTGTACTGTGTGCAGAGTGCTGGGCGATATCGTACCGTGTGGTGGATCGCTACCGTGCCTTGTGCAGTGTTGGGCCGCCATCGTAACGCATGCAGAGTGTTGGGCCACCATGTACCGTGTGCGGTGTTGGGCCGCTATTGTACCGTGTGGTGGACCGTTATCGTACCGTGTGCAGAGTGTTTGGCCGCTGCTGGATGTTGCCGTCGATCAGCTGCTGGTGAATGTTGCAGATGGTGACCGGCGTCGGCGGCTCCTGGGCCGGCTCCTGACCCGGCTGGTGGTCGGTCAGCTTCGCCGGACGCCGCGCCCGCTCTCCCTGGCGCCACAGGGTGATCTCCTACCGGCCAGCGTGACCGAGGTCAGTCCGAGAGTGGGGACATGGGACAACCGGTGGGATGGGGCCAACGGACGTGGCATAGGAGAGCTGAACTGGGGAGATAGCCGACATTGCGGGTCAGCCCGGCTTAGGAAGAGTTATTCTAGATACCTTCATTTACAAAACAGCTAGATTCTCGACTGAAATACTTCAGAAGAAGAACTTATAACATGAAAACCCTTTGATTTAAATGGCAAATGGAAGCCAACAACTACAGCATGTTCCATCCATCCAGTCCAGGCGCACTGACCTGCTGTTTGAAGTACCTCCGGTCCTCCACGTCCACCAGCACCAGGTTCAGGTAGTAGCGCACCGAAAACTTCTTGTTGATGTCGCGCATCGTGGGCGTGAGGTCGTAGCCGGCCAGGAACACGCGGATCGGGATACTCTCGCCCCGCACCGGCGCGCCGTCCATGATCTCGTACTTGGCGATCGTCTCGTTTTCGTTGTAGGTGCTGGGACCTGTTGGCCAAGCGAAGGGAGAGGATGAGTTCAAGACTTCTTTTGTTTTAAATTCGAGTGCACCTAACATCCATAGCTCATGTTCCACCCACGGCCTCAATAGGAAGCGTGAGGTGACTCATGGAAGCAAAACTGGTATTGCGGCTGGTCTGAGAAGTTCTCATTTTAAATTGAGCGGGGCAAACCACACCACATTCGCTCCCTTACATTGCATAACCTGGCGCAGAAATGTCCGTGCGACTTACCTGCGCCCGTGGTTTCACGCTTGATGATGGCAATTTCCATGTGTTTGATTTTTATCCGCACCAGCAGAAAGTAGATCTTGCCAACAATGACATCCTTCAGGTGATACCTGAAACAGTGACGAGGACTTTAAAAGGAGACTGGGTGTGTAGAGCTTAGAACAGATGCAAGTCTGACTTGCCGGCAAGACCAAAACAACGCAAAATTATCGCACAGAGGAGACAGCCACAACTCACTTGTGAAAAATTGTACCCTGTACGAGTCAAATCTTGCAAATCACAGTAGAAGAGAAGCAAATGGAACAAAAGATATCTTCCAGTCCGGATGTCAGGTATCATCAGTTCTCGCGGGTGATTTCGCTGACTGAGGCGCTACAACACCAGCGACATCACTTTTACTGAGGTGGCGCCACCGTCGCGGTCCGTGTCAACCGTCGCCACGTCAGAGCAACTATCGCACCATGATGTCGCGACTAAACGGTTCGTTTGCATGACAAAATAGCATAGTGATCGCATGGTGCGACTTCGCTTCTCCTGTTCATGGGGGTGAGGATGAATCGTGACTCGTGAGATGGGGTCTGGGTGTCCAAACTGCAAAGGCCATTTACAAACGGAACGTTCGCCGCAACTCACTTGGACTTGTTGTACTCGAACTCGATGTGCAGGCAGTCCTCGATGCCGACCTCCATTTTGATGCTGGTGTTCATGTCCGGGTACTGGGAGAGCGTGTGAACTGCTATGTCCATCTCACGAACCAAGTCGGACAGGCGACGCACGATCGTCACGCGCAGAAAGTACCTGAGCGAGAGAACAACGCGACATTCTTATGCACGATGTTACCCACGGTGTCAATCCGCGAGGTTGCATTTCATCGACAACGACCATTATTAAACACGTTATTGTCTGTAAACCAAAAGGATCATCTCCGGGACCAGATAAGTAGGTATTTGAAGTTACCAATGGTACTGGCATCCTTGACAGATCATAAAAATATAGGCACAATTCAAATGAAATAGCAATATCGATCATTACTGAATGCTTCTGGACGATGTGGTCATAACATTCAATGAATTAAACTCATCAAAACCAAAAATTACAATTCGTACAATTTACAAAGCATACTTTTTGCGGTTGCTGTTGGCTGCAATGTTCTCTACTGTTTGGGTGTGTCTCAGAAAACCTAACATTACAATCACAGCTTGTTAATACGTCATTTACAACAACAATCTATCGAAGTGCTGCTCACCTGAGCCGAACGTTCGAGCCCGAGTAGCTCTCGTACGGCTTTTCGACCTGGCTGAACTCGAACGGGTAGCTGACGTTCTGCTGCAGCTCTCCCGGCCGCGCCAGCTCCTTCACCAGTGACAGGAACTCGTGCTGGCCTCCGCGGTCATACTGCAGCTCTATCTGACCAACGAACTCCACCTTTATACCAAAGTGTTCTAGTTTAGAGCCAGCCTTCTTCAGAGTAATGATGACCTGTGAAAGACATATGAATTTGCATGAACCAAATGGGCTGTGAAAAATGAAAGAAAACTTGAGATTGACACTACAATGACAATTGAACATGCTGATTGTAGATGCCATGACCTCAGTGAAAGATAATTTTATGAAAAAATGTTAAAAAGTGGATGGAAGATTTTCCAGCCTGAAATGAAAACAGTAATCACTGTTTTCAGCTCTGTTAGAACAGAACAACCACCCTGCTTCACTATTGAGATGGCGCTGACAATATTAATACCACTAACCTTGCCGCTTATGGTTTCACCGTCAAAGAAGAGGTAATACCTCTCCCTCTTTCCCTCTTCAGACTTGAGTTCTGCCATTTTCCTGGTTTCTGCTCCATCGAGGACTATGTCGATCTCAGCACTTTGGCCAAATCCAAAGAAGCTCTGAAATGAATGACAAACATTCATCATGTGCATTCACCAGTGTGATAACCCTGCACTAGAGTCACCCATTAAAAGTCACATACTGTGTACATTCTAGTCAGCAGATGGTGCCATAAATAATGCTGAATCAGACAATGCTATCTTGAGAGAAGTTACTTCTTTCAAACCAGTTGGTGCTGAGTTCATTCAAATTATGAAAGTAGAGGGTATAAATAAGCACTTGACAAAATTGCTTTTCACTTCACAATAATCTATGCTACATTATTACACTATTTCTGTCAGTGATCCATGATGGTATCTGCATAATGAACCAATTTTAACAAAACAAATGAGGTTTACTGTGAGTTAACAGGTCTGGAAAGAAACAAGTAACACTGATTGTTAATTGGAAATGTGTGATATTCAAATAAGATCATTTGCAATCTGAATTGCAAAATTCTGAGGACAGATTTGGAGTTCATAACCTGGTACATTTTTAGCAGTGAATAATGACATCTTGAAATGTATGATTGCTCTTGTCGGAAAACTTGAGGTGCACAAATAGATATGGTGTTAGACAAGTAATGTGAATGAAAAAGCAAAAATGAAAGCAAGACAGCAAGAGTAAAGTGAAACTGTCGGTTAGTCAGTATTACATTTATTGATCGAGGCTTTGTGTGCTGTTAAAATGCTTAAAAGGATACGGAAGGGATCCGCTTCAGCTTATTTCACAGTGAAGGTGCCTCTAAAAAATGAATTAAAAAAGATAACTCACCATTTTTGTTTTGAAATGGAAGAAATCGTACTTGACGAACTTATTAGCGAATTAATAGCTGCAACGGGCTCAGGGCAGTCTTTGATAGCCAATGCTGACGGCGCGACGTTGCGTTCACACGTTGAGAAGCCTTTGAAACACGTTTGACACAAGCCAGGACAAACTACAAATGTTTGTATGATAAGCTGAAGATTTTTAACACCACGGAAATATAATTATTGAATTTAAACTGATTACTTAGCGCATCAAACATCTATTATATGTGTTCTTCACCACACACACTAGTGCGGGACAGCCGGGACAGAGCCGGGACAAAATGTAAACACTAATCTGCGTACAACTATGGCGTGCTTGCTACATATCTTAAGGAATGCCGCCACTAAATTGTATAACACAATACACACACGTGCCAAGCTGGCGCATGCGGGGATATTGCAATAGGAACGTACATTTTATGATTTTTCATTGCAATTTTTATGTGCATTAAGTCGGTTGACGGTAGAAGTAGACAGTAGTACCAGACGTTGGTGCTTATGGATCCAACCAAATTCACACAAAACATTCGAACATCGCACGTGCATCCGCCATAGGCGGCGGAACGGGGAGGGCACCGGGGCACAGTGCCCCCTTTGATTTTGACATTTTAACATTAGCCGGTAGCCCTATGGGCGTTGCATGGAAAGAATGGGACCAAAAGTCGACAGTGCCCCCCCCCCCCTTAATTGAAGGTGTTCCGCCGCTACTGGCATCCGCATACTGATACCGTGGATTAGATAATAATTTCATTATCTCATCCGTGTTATCTCATCCATGCTGATACCCACGGGTGATACTGTGACCCGTGGGGCATTAATATGCTGAAGTGAATTACCCAAAGCTGAGTAGGTAGTAAGTTGAGTCCAATATTCGCCATCGGACATTCGAAAAGTATTCAATTTTTGATGTTCTGCTGCTGATATTCCCTGTTATACTGGTGAATAGCTTCTTTCGCTTTCCCTTTTGAAGCAATGAGGCTGTTCCCAATGCCTTCAGGTATGAGGTAGGTATATGACAGAAGACAAGATGTATGAAGCCACGTTGTATGAATCTACTGCTGCTACTGCATGGTCAGTTTTGATTTAGGGCTTTTTGTGATGCCTCTTTCAGTGCTACAGTACAGACTCAAAATTATATTTAAATGCCATATTTATTTTAGCATCATCTGACGACGTTCCATCACGGTTTTATTCAGCGCGGTCACAGCGCGTAATCCTGCAGCAGTTAGGATGTAGGGGCAGCTCTAGTCACAGTTACCGCTGCCCTGTCCAAGTAATCCCCAGAGCTCTTATCTCCCGTTCGTTGCGAGTGGTATTCAGCGTCGCTGAATGCCCAGAGCTGGCGCACCGGCAAAACTCATCGGACATTCCATTTCACTTGTGCATGCCTGACCATGTTATAAACGTTTCTCAATATTAGACGCAAATCGCTTGCAAAATATCCTGGCACACCACGCCGACGCTGGATAAGCACAGTACAAAGTTGCACCTATTCTGATCTAATCAACGTTTATTTACTAAGGGTGTATTTTGGCATTGGTCAATAGAGTCATGGACATGCGAGGACATCTGCCGCTACCTAATACCTACACTGAATCGTCTAATGAAATTACTACTGACCTACTGACATTACATTATGCACATATCTACAGCAGTAGCCGAACTAACTAGAAGAGTGCAGGTCTGTCCTCAAGCTTAAAACACTCGGTTACGCACAGGCTGTCTTTCGTGCTACACCATTGCAGTTTGCAATGCAAAACTAGCAATGGCCCCGGGTCAATCACTACAGCCATCGTCCTTTGAAACAGCCATTCGCAAGCTCAGTTACATGTACAGCGTAAATGTTTAGGTCCTCAATCCACAAACTCCAATGCTTTTGTCGCCAATCGTTCAAACCATGGATGCGGTGGAATGAGGAAACTCAATAAAACGGTAATGGCTCATACAGTAATTAGTGAAACCCGATTTTACGTCGTCCCTTGAAACGCATTTCATGTCACATAGATGGCCCGGTCCTGGATGGCCGATGGGTAAGCTGTCTTCGCTTCCGAAGAATGCAGACGTTTCCTGCCGTTTTAATGTCTTTTTCACTGTTGCTACATATGCTCCGTATTCGTTTAACCTGAGCGGCAAGATCTCTTATTAATTCGTTTTATTGGCCCAAGTTTCGTGTAGCGTGGAGTGTTCCCACACGTTCTCTCATCTTCCCTGCCTCCCTTCCTCCGCCTTCTCACGCACCCCTGTCCCCTCCTTCCCCAATCGACCCCTCTGCGTTACCCCAGCTCCCTTCGGGCCGACCTTCCTGATCACTTGACCTTGATCATCGGACCCTTCCAGTCAGTCTTCCCGGGCGACTTTCCGAGCCGATTCGTTGCGACGTTATTCAGCAGTCTCAGCTCGACGTTCCTGTGGAGGTCGGTCTTCTTCTCTCTGTACTCGAGTCGCTGCGGGGAGCCGGCCGCGCTGCCGCCGCGGTGTCGCTCCGAGCTCTGCCAGTCCCAGCTGGGCAGCGCGCCCCACATCTCGTCTCGCTGCGCCCGGTCCTCGGCCGAGTCGCCCGCCGCCAGGAAGTTGGCCGCCCACATGCCGACGCCGCGCAGCTTCAGGCTGGCGGCGCCCATGTACTTGTACGTCAGGCTGGTCGAGTTGTCGAACCACACCTGGTGCGTCATGTTCCAGTTCTCGAACTGAAGGCGCAAGGATGGAGGGTCAGTTAGAGGCAATCGTCGACGGCTGCAGTTCCGAACACACTTTTCAAACAAAATGAGTAGAATGAACCTTGTGGGACTGATTAGCCTAACAGCTCCCATTAAATTACCAACAACTTTCACCAGGGATTAAAATAACGACTTCATATTCACTAACAACTACACAATAGGGATGGTTGAGGCGGTTCCACAATACATTGCCCAGCATACCACGCCAAAGAGCATTCTTAGACACGCCGCCAGTCGCGTCCCACCTTGACATTGAAGTAGGGGGACTGCGAGGCGTTGGACCAGAACCTCTCCAGTGCGTACTTGCTCCACACGGCCAGTCGGCTGAAGGGCCGCTCAGTGCCCGCAGCGTCGCTGCAGCTCACCTTGCGGAAGGGCACGCGCTCGATGGAGCACCGGGTGCCGTTCTGAGGGTGGCAACAGCGAGAGACGGCGTCGTGAGGGCCACTGTGACTGTGCGGCATAACGAGTCATATGCTCTGGTGTTTTGGAGGCATGCGTTTTACGTAAAATGGCCAAACACTGACTCAACGAATATTGTCCTCGCATGAAACTGAGAGGCGCGTGACAGGCTGAAGGTAACTGTAATTCATTTCATCATATCAGGAATCTACACACAGGCGTCCGTGACAATCCACTGTATTTAGGAGCGTATTTTTGTGAAACGGCTTTTGTGGGTCACGGAGCAAGAGGCGGCACGCTTCTCACAAAGGACGGCGACGGCGGAACTCGGCATTCATGTAGCGTATTGTGTGGGCCTAAGATGCATGGAATTAGAGGGAAAGACCGGACGATAGAGAGCTTAAGTTTGTTTGAGATTGGCCGTACTAGCGAAATTAGATATCATCCTACGAAGTTTTGCTGCTGCCAATGGAGAACGGGTGGTCTCCTCACTTTTCGCTGAGACAATTTGTACACGAAAGCTCCGTTACTAATGGGGTTGATGAAAGCGTCTATTGTCAGTATTCTGCTTAGCGTGACGTTACCAACACAAACGCCAGCGACCTTGACCCCGGGGAGCGCCCTTACGTTGGTGACGTTCAGGCAGGGATAGTCGTAGCCGTACCACGGCACGCCCAGCACCAGCTTGTTGGCAGTGATGTTCAGCTGAAGGTACTTCCTGACGCCGGCCAGAGTCTGGTTCAGGGGTGCGTTTGCTCTGAGAGAAAAGGAACAAAACTGTCAGCTTCAAACACGCCTTACCTGTGAAATGACGGAACTGTTTTTTTTTTGGGGGGGGGAAGCGCATATAGTTATGCTCGATAAGCTAACGTAGCGAATTAGGACGTATTTGCGCTGATAGGCGAGTCAGCTCAATCGTCACGTACCCAGCGATGCAGTCGTCGCTGTGCACCTGGCTGCGCAGGTCATAGCCCATGACGAAGAACATGTCGGCGTGCCGCTGGAGGCCGACGAAGTCGTAGCAGCGGCCGTCGATGCAGTCCGGCGACCAGGGCACGTCCACGCTGAGCTGTGCGCAAGGCGAAAGGAGAGGGACGGGTGAAAAATCTGAGCAGGGTGGACGGCGGAAGGCAGTGGTGAAATAACTGAGCTGCAGTACGACGAAAGGGAAGGGTGGGCGATGCTGATGCTGCCCTGGGGCGTCCCCAGACACGGAACAGCGGGCGTTACAGTCCGAGATGGTGAAATGATAAACACACAAAGCGAGTCTGGAAAACGCCGTCGGTGATGTCACGTCCGGTTTACATGATCAAGGAAGATTTATCATAAATACACTGTCTCATTGCTAATCTATGGAAACTCAAGTTCAAGATCACAAGCGACTGTTCAGTGTGCCTGAGTGTGGTCTACATGCTTACCACCGTCATCACGTTGTAATCCTGCAGTGCCTTGCGCGTGTCGTTCATCAGTTGCACGAAGGCCTGCCGGGCCGGCTCCTTGGCGTCCATCGGGTCCTCGAAGTCGACGTTGATGCCGTCCAGGTAGTGGAAGCGTGTGTAGTTGACGTGCTCGGCCACCCACTGGGCCCGGTACGTGGCGTTCGTGACATTCGCCTTCAGGAAGTTGGCTGCCGGAGAGATCAGAGCGAGATGGAGATGAGAAAAGTGGACGACTGTTGCCGCGATTATAGCGATGTCCTGGGTGAATTTTATGAAGCAAGTTCAGAGCCTTTGATGACAAAGCCTTTCAGATTTAGCAAATTCAGACGAACAAATCGGTGAATGATCTACGCTTTCAGTCACAGGCATTCAGGGCATTGGTAAGGAGCATTGACCGACAAAGTAAGTTTTAATAAATACCTGTCACGTTTCTGGTTATCACCCAGATTAATTTCGTCACACTGAAGAAACAAAATGACATTTTAATGACCAAACAACCTGCCGCCTGCACGGCATGGTAGCAGCTCCCGAGCGGAGCTGACTGCTGCCAGCGGGTCAGGCCCGCACCAGTCGTGCAGACAATGGCACCATTAGTGACACATTAGCCACGAGGCCTCACCAGCGGACGGTGACCGGTGCCAGTTTCACCCTCATGCCGCTGTGCACGGTGATTCCGTCTGTGAGGGAGTGCAGTGTTATCCGTGCAGTGTATCCGTTTGGCACGGGGATGAAGGGCAGGATCACTTGTCCACTTTCTGAAGCAAGGATGACTCGATGATTGCATGAGGGCTTATCTGTCTAGAATGCTTCTCGTTTCTATAGGTTGAAGAGTTCAGTTGTAGTAGGTACAGACGTGCTCCAATGTCAATCAGCATTAAAGCCGGCACTATCTTTTATATATAATTATACAGGTGCTCAATAACCCATGTTCAACGTTTTGGTAAGTGGTAACTGAATAGCCGAATACAGAGTATTCAAACAAACGAACAAGCAAACAGGCAGACAAAAAGCCAAATACAAACAAACAAACAAACAAACAAACAAACAAACAAACGAACGAACGAACGAACGAACGGTACCTTTATTAGCCACACCTTATCATAACGACCTTCCCCGAAGGAGAGCCTCGAGTGGCCCGTTACCTACCGCCAGGCTTCACAGAACAATGTTATAATTTATATGGTGTATTGTTCCGGGTTTTTGATGGCACAATATGCCTGAGGCCGGTTCAAGTGGTTAAAAGTATAATAAGCTCCTAACAATGACAGGCGCCACCGTCCAAGTGATGTGATAAAGCCGTTTAACAGTGCTGGAAACAACTAATTGGTTTAGCACTGTCTAAAATTCGGACACCTGTGCATTGCTGCAATAAAGAATACTATCACAAGGAAAACATACTGTCATGGAACTAAGCACTCCCTTTAAAACTCATTGATTTTAGTCAAATAAAACTTCGCTTATGTGTTGGGCCGCGTGTGTGCAGTCAACCTCAGCAGTACCGGCACCACAAAAATGCGTGTCTAACGAGACATGGAGCATCGGCAAAACCAACCAGTGCCAGGTTGTTGGCTGGAACCAAAGAAGCTGATGAATACTTCTCAGAGCTGGCTCTGGCAGGCGCTCCCTCCATAGTTCAGCATTTGATGACCCGAACAGGGGACTCCACCCTTGAAATCGCTTTCTAACGATCGGTGTCGAACTCTCGGCGCGAAGCCGCCTCAGGAAAATGAACATAGTTTGAGCGATGTACGGCACTGGCAGAGACCAGTCTCGTCTCTCGCCACTGTTCTGTAAACTCGCCAGGCGCTGCAGGGGCGTTCCACGACAAATCGACAAGTGCCCTGCACCCTCATATTTTATTTTTTTGCTTAAAATTGGTCTAATGGGTTGTGATGGGCGGGGAAGCCAGCTGTGGCAAGGATTTTTTTCTTCGAACAACGGTTTCCGAGATATACAGGGTGTTTCACTAAAAGTGTCAAAAAGTAAATGCTTATTAAAGGAAAAGGGCCACCTTTAACATGGGGATTGAAACTGAGATAGCCATCTTGTAGCCCGTGTCCGAAAACCTACTTGTCTACCCCCTTACGGCCGATTTCGGCCTCCATTCGTAGTTATCGGCAATTTTAAAAGAAAATATGCCAGGAATGCGTTCTTATCCCAGGAATGCGTTCTTATCCGACAATACAGCCACCCGCGGCGAGGCTTTGGTTTTTAACCAATCAGCTTGCAGCAGTACTGATCAGGCACGGATCCCTGTACTAGCGAGCAGACCACGAGCAGTTGCGTTATTTTTCGTTGTCTGTTCTGGCAATCGGCCGGCGGATGAACATCCGCAATCGAATCTTGAAATCCGTCGCGCTGATTGGTGATGAGTTTCATGAGCTACTTTCATGAGGTCTATGAAAGTAAACCTATGCTATGCCCTGAACAGATGACATCTCGTTTGGTAGCCAATTGCTAAAATGTATTTTCATTTTACGCAAGGCAGTATATCATTTCAATTTATACCGTGGCTCTGATCCGAAATCAGGGCATTTTTGTTCGAACAAATACCTATAATAACGATGAAGAAGTGCGTGATCCGCGGAGCAAACGACCTACGTCGGGTCGGGACTGATATGCGTGTGACTGTGCACAAGTAAGTAGGTACCTAGGTAGGTACCTAAATTCTTATTTATTGCAATGGCTCTTCTATTACTTTTGTTTTCACAGAACTCTCCCCTGGATTAGCAAACCCTTATGAACTGTTCAGGCTTTCACAACTGAAATGCCAGACTGGATAAAAAACAAGTTATGCCGAATATGTCATGCCAAGTGGCGTGATTGCGGCGTTGCCCCGAAAATTTCATCGCACATCCAGCATAATTTTGCATGCGTCAAATTCAGCGCATGGTGGCAGCTGAATTTTTAGGCGCAGGGTGACCGCATGGCGCATAATGTTTATGCAAATGGCTGTCACCGAATTTTTTGACACGCTGTGGTCAATCTAGCAGCAGACTTGCCCTGCGAGCGCTGGCAGGTCTGAAGAGAGTCGGAACTTCCGGCCTGGGCCTTGTTTCACCTTAAGATTCTACAGTGTGCCACACAAATTGTGGTATTGGGTTTTCATGGGAACATTAACTAATTCAGACGCTCAGAAAGGGAAGAGCGTCTGACTCCGAGGCCCCGGAACGATCTGTCTGGTTGATATAGCCTTGGTCGGTAGATATGCACATGTGCTTTATGTAAAAGTGGCTTAATTTTGGTGCAAACAGGCACCCAACTTTCAGTGGAAATCATGCACTGGAATTTCAGCTCAAAATTGCTTGCTTCAAATTTTGGCGCATGAGGGGCTCACGGGCATCTGGCGTAGTGTATGGATGTTTTCCAGTCTGGCTGAAAGGCAGAACTCAGACACATTTATCCAGCCCTTCAAATCCCATTTCCTGGTTGTGGTAACACCTACCGTAAAATGGGGTGTTAGGGACAGTGGGGTGTTAAGGGACAGTTGCATGGGAAAAACTTTGAGTCATATTAACTCCCTAATTTGAGAAGGTTCAATAAAAACTTCAGTGTGGTAGTTGACACTGTTTTGCTCTTGACCATAGGACAAAATGGTATGGTTTTTCATGCAAGTGATTTGGTTCAAAAATGGATTTGAAAATCATGCTACATTTTCACAAAATTGAAACATCTCCAAAACTCTGTGTGTACCACATAAACTAGTGGGTGTACAGGGAAAATGAATGCATAGGTGTATTGTCACATGTATTGCACATGTTTCCTGAAAAACTTGTGCAAATCCACCCATTCATTCATCATACTCTTCCTCTTTTCCGGATACATGCATATTTTGAGGTAGATGTGGGGTGCTACGGGACAGGGAAGAAAAAATAAAAGATGATATCTAAATATAATTTCATTAAGTTTTCTTTCAGTAGGCATCAAAAACACCAAATTCCACATAAAATGCTGGCAAGTTCATGCTTTTATCTCTAACACATCTTAAGTTATGTAACAAAACATCTCAACACTCTTTTACAATGGTGGGTCAACGGAGACTGATGTAGGTAAATGTGATTTCATCATAAAAAGGCTAAAACAAAGAGGGCAACATAATGACAAGTGACTAGCTTCAACATTGGCTTTTATTGATGACAGAAGGGTACTTTATGGTTCTGTTTACCTTATAATTAGCACATTTTCCAGAAGCGTAAACTGCATTACACGTAATTGGCTAAAAAGGTCATTAGTGGTGAATGAGCCTGACTTGTTTTGTGACAGAATATGCAAAACATTTCAATAAATAAATTGTGTGCCCTTCCACACCCCAACTGTGGGCATTTGATGACCATTTCTTGGAATAAGATAGGTGTCCCCTAACACCCCACATTGGGGTGCTAAGGGACAGTGATGAAAAATAACAAAAAATAATATGCAGGCATAAATCTTAAAAACTTTAATGTGACAGGCATGTAAAGCACCAAATTCCACATAAAATGCTGACAATTTGATGCTTCTATCTCCAACCCTTCTTGAGTTATCTAACAATACACCTCAAAACTGTCCCTTAACACCCCATTTTACGGTACCTTTCCATGGGGGTTTGGTTCATCTCTTGTCTACACAGTTTTCTTTCACTTATGTGCTGACAAGAAAAGGAAACTCACCAGAGCCCAGTTTCACCAAGTGCGGTAAACTCAATTTGGGGTAAACTACCAAACTACCCCACTACTTAACTACAAAAACTACCCCAAAATTAAGTTTACCGCACTTGGTGAAACATGGGCTCAGTGGAGCTATTCAGCTTAATACACAGAGTATGTGTTGCATGGACTAAGCATGTGTTGACCCTTTTTTACTTTTAGGTTTCCGCTAAAAAAAGGAGTACAGAGAAAAGTGGATGAGGGTGTGTGGCATGACCCATGAGCCAAGACCACATGACCACTTAAACTTAACAAGAAGTGCGCACCATGATAAGCACAGTCAAAAACGTTTGCGTCTAAAGAACAGTGCTGTGCCGGATCAGAATGTAAGTTATTTTTTAAAAGTGATGAAAATGCCTGCTATATTGTTTTAAAAAAAAGTTATCAAAAGACTTTGAATATTGTTTTTGTAACACTTCACTCTAAAGTTATTCCTAGTACCAGACATTACAGCTTTAGTGCAGAGTCTTTATTTGTGATATTTTTAGCCAAAAATTATTACTAGTACCGAGCCCTTACAGCTTTACAGCCCCAGTACCTTGCCCTTATTTTTTATATTTTTTAGCCATTTCAACCTAACCGAATATCTGTATGTTTGTATGTTGTTGTTTTGATCTGTATTTTATGCTACCTCCCTATAGGTAAGTTTTATTAAAACATGTGGTAACGGTGTGCTGATTTTTTACAGATTCCGTATACGCCTTGGGTTGCTGTCGCTGCTCGGTCACCCACAGATGAAAGTGATCAAGAAATGGACATCACTCAGGTAAGATTCAAGCGTCCTTTATTTTACACATAATACACTAAGCAGTAGCACCCAAACCGCAACATATGGGAATGCATTGCCTGGTGGGTGCCTACTGCCTACTTGTATGCCAAGTTTCAGCTAAATCGCCCCAGTAATTACAGTTATTGAAATGGGAACAAATTCGGCACCTCTTCTTTTTGCATTTTGCACGTGCAGTGGGGGTCACTCACATAGATCAAGAGCATCCGACCTTTGGTTGAATGGGTGCAGCTACCCTACAAAATTTACCGCAAGACCGCCCAAGCGGCTGCTGAGATATGAGCCTCTCAAAATCACTTCTTTTGCAACTTTTGACAAATAACACCCTTGACTTTTCACGTGGCACGTGCCACGACGGTCCCTGTAATGTATCAAGAGTAGTCAATTACGGGGTAGAGGGAATAGGGCTAGCCAACAAAAAAAGAAGACCGCAGGCCAATCGGTCCAGCGGTTGCTGAGATATAAGCCTCTCAAAAGCGTTACAGGCCGGGCCGGGTCGGGCCGCTCATACTGAGCTTTTTCCGTGATATTGAAAAGACTTCGCTTCGCTCGCTCGCTCGTAATTAACAATTCATGGTGGACTATATGGATTGCTAAGTGATTGCGCTCTATTAGCACACTATCTAAGTAGCCCTTAATTGCTGCCGGTGCGTGGACTGTGAAAGTGAGCCGAGCTGTGACGCAAACCGTGCGCCTTTTTCAGGTGTGGGATCACTCGTGGAAGTTCACGGCGGATACGGAGCCGTGCATGCAGCTCTGGTTCGATCCTGCTCAGGGAAGCCCCAATGACGCCGTGGCGCGCATCTGGGCTGAGCGGGTGGTGGCGGCCGGTGCGCGGGCGCTGCCGCGTGGCTGGTGGCCGCGGCCCTGGCGGCAGCGGCCCGCTCCTGACCCGGTCGCCCTGTGCCGAGCACAGAGCGCCGACTGAGGTCAGTCTTGTGATCGAGCTTCCGCGCCGGAGGTGGAACAGGTGGAGCTGGCGGTCACCTGCGCGGGCTCGGCGGCCTGTAAGCCGTGCCGAGACGAACCGCGACACTCTTGCTAGATCTGCACCCCATTGTAATCTTCTGTAGTCGATATTCGGTAGGTACTCAATGCTCATTTTTCTGATATTAGACGAGTGGCGTGTTTTGATGTTACATTGGAGACTGCTGTCTCGGGTGGCCCGACAGTGTTCGATTGTGGTGTAATGTAGATACATAGACGGGATGCCGCGGCTCGGATTCGTAGCTGGACTACCATGTGCCTGTCGATTGAGATGCTTTGCCTGGCGATTGAGATGATTCGGGGCGCGGCCCCACACTGACGCCATGGTGCAATGAGTGACTGGCGACAACTAAGCAATTATGTACTTTTGTAGAACACATGTTTTCATGGATACGAGAGGCAGTCCTTTTTTCGCTAGCAGTCATTTGGTTCACGATACTTTCGATACCGACAAATATGTTCGGGCGGCCGGTCCGTCTACAGCTAATGCGTGCTTGCCCGCCGATGCCTAACGGAGCGCTGTGCTGTCTACGCTCACTGGTCGCTGGCCCGAGAGCCGTTCGGTTGCTGCTGTTAAAACAGTTCTCACAAAAACACGCTGGCTGGCTGCCAGTTCTTCACCAATGAGAGGCCCAGTAGCATCAGCAGGTAGCATTGTTTAATATTACTATTCCATTTTGTTTATCCATATGTCCGACCTAGAGCCGACTGGTAAAAAGCGGCAACCGAGCAGCCCTCCGCAGCGCTGCAGATCATGTACGCTCGATTATACACAATATATGTGTCTTTCTTGCACACAGAGACATGACGTTTTGTAGAGCTTTTATATCGCTTGCGGCTGAAAGGAATATTGTACATTTTAGAGCTTTCATATACGCGAGAAAATATGGTGCAAAAAAACATTTATGAAGCCTGTTGAATTTTAAAGGTTGTTGGGGCATTTCACAGACTGTGTCGGTGGGCAGGGCAGCCCGGCCCCGGCCGCCGCCGCCGCCGCCTCCTTCACTGGTATGTGGCAGGGACGGAAGCTTCGTATTGATATACCGGGGTGCAACTCAAGCAGCATATCACCTATCAAACAACCTTCGGTTATGAAGTGAATGAAAACTAAATATTATGTATAACTGTGGTCTGCGCTGCGGTGTTTCCAAAGTGGAGGAAGTACGGGGAGCTGGACCCAGACTCGATGAGCCCTCTACTACGGATCTGGGTCTTCGCAGCTGATCGTCTGTGAATGAGAGATCATATGATACCAATGCATACCGAACGGATCAAAAACAGTGCCATTATATATTTGCAATTCTACAGCTTTACGTAAGCCCATCCTAGTGAATGCATTAATACGCGTTGATTTGACAACTGACATCCGGTTGAAGGCGTTTTTTTCGGGCAACAGCCGGCCAGCAGTTGTTGCAGGCCGGCCTCGTTGGGAAGCAGGTTCATTTTCCGACAGCCACTGCGTGCGGAAGCACTCTCTGATGGCGCGGACGGCGCGCGCCGGCTCCTGTTTCTGTAACGTGTAGAGGCGGGTGTCGAGCAGCTGGGCGCGTAGCGGGCGGTCCTCGAGCACGCGGAACGAGGCCGGCTGGCGCGGGTACAGGCGCTCCCTAAACAGCAGGCCCCAGTGGTGGCAGAGTCGAGCGTCGCGGCGCGGCAGAGCGCGCGGCGCGGCCGCCGTCTGTTCCAGCTCGGCGTCGGCGCGCCCCTCGGCGAACAGCAGGTGCAGCTGACGGTCGGCCAGGCAGAAGCCGCTGATGCCAGGTGTGCTGACGTCGCCGGGCCGGCGCGGCGCGGCGCCCTCGGCCGCCGCCGGGCTGGGCGGCTCGTTGAGCTGCTGGATGAGCTGCAGCACGCCGCTGCGCTGCAGGCCGCGCTGCGAGACGACGGCCAGCAGGCGGCCGTAGGCGCAGCGCGCCGGCGCCGGCCGCGGCAGCAGGTCCAGCGGCACGGCCAGCGACACGGAGACGGACAGCTGCGCCGCCGACTGCAGCAGCTGCAGCGGCCCGAACGGCGGCGGACACGTGCCGCGCTCAATGTCGGCCGCCGGAGAGGCAGCCGGTCCGGCCGGCACCGCTGTCAGCGGCACCTCCACACTGAGCAGACGCACGCCGCGCGTCAGGGCAGAGACGTCCACCACCACCTGCCGCGCACACAGAGGGCCGACAGTGGTGACAGCGCGCGGCGGGTCAGACCTCACAGTGGGGATAGCGGCAGCGGGTCAGACACCCTTATAGAACAGCACGGGGCGGAGCCGACAAAAGAGGACGAGGAGACGGTCATACAGCCGACTGAGGTCCGGGCACCGACTGACTCAAAGTGCTGAACATGTCACACATTTCTAAATGGCTTCTGTAGGACGGAATAGTGTCTCTTCCTTCCAAGGCTTACTTGCAGAATAATATGGAAAGACACAATTTTACAAGTTGTTTTTATGACATAAGTTCTTTATAACATTTCAACACGCAAACATCAACCCTTGATTATTTTGTTGATAGTGATGCGAAAGGCAAATTACTAAAGTATATATTTGCAATTATTTGAGTTAATAATTTCAACTTTTTTGTGTTGAAAATTGACTTTTGAAACAATAAAGGCAAATGAATTATCAGTGTCTGGAAAGGTGCAATGCTGAAAGCTTCTTATTACATTCTAATTTATATCTAAAGCTTTGTGATATCCAAACTCTCAGAAATAACCAAGGACGTAACCAAGGAGGGGGGAGGGGCACGGGAGCCATGCCCTCGTGCCCCTTCCCCCCTCGGTGATGGCGATTTTTTTAAATAATAAAAACAGCTGTGACACACCCCCAAAATAGTGGGCCTAATCCGAGAAATTTTTCTTTTTTGGAGGGGGTGCAACACTAGGCCACAACCTGTGACCCCCCCCCCCCCCCTGAGCTACGTGCCTGGAAATAACAAAGCACATCCTATCCTTTGATGCTACTTACCAGCAGCTTTGCGCACTACCAAACAGCCACCTTTGGGCCTTTGTTGTTCTTGTTTTGGGCATTGTCAGTGGTAACTGGAAATAATCAGACATGATGATCAGAGTAGGGAATGTGACTACAACAAAAATCATTTGATTCCTATAATATAGACATGATTTAATAGAAGACTTTCTTCTTAAGAAAGTGTGTCATGGATACCAGCTAATCTGTATGGTATTTATCTCCAGTATTATCATATAGGTATAACAATTATCACCACCCGCCACCATTGAATGTAGGTTTTAGGTTGTAGGTTGTAGGTGGTAGGTTGGGTATCGGTAAAGCTGGTGTCACCGTCAGCGCTAACCGGTAAATGTGTAGATAAAAGGAATCTTAAAAACAATCTAACCTAACCTAACCTTACTTACCTACTGACCTAAAACCTACCTACCCACAACCTACCAAACTAATATACGCTGACAGTGATGCCAGCTTTACCAATGCCGTACGTTGTAGGTTGTAGGTAAGGCTAGGTCAGGTAAGATTATGTTTCATTATATATTTACTGAGAAGACGGCTGAATGCTCTTGAGACGTGGCTATACATTTACATTTTGTAAGTAATTTTCAGGTTTCAATGAATATTTCCTAGTGGAATGTTTTGAAAACCATTCTAAATGATGACCTTTAGCATTCCATAGTACTTTAAAGCTAATTAACCACATCGCCAATGCTAGGTCACATTGCATGCCTACTTCCACCGGCAGCTCCATGGGATATATGATAGGCAGGGGTAAATGGAATATTTTTTATTGATATTCTTGAAGAAAATTATAGGCATGAAAAGAAGATGATCTGCCTTTGAGATTGATATGTGATGCCTACTTTGGAGGAACATAACCATAATAATTACACAATAATAAAAAATGCAATGTAACCAAACAGCCGCTTATGCCGCAAAATGAGAATCAAGCCAATCACTGAGGACAAACAATTTCAAACCACCAAAACTATATTCTTGCTATTCACCAATAATCCTAAAATAGCGTTCCATGGCCATTATATGCATCTTTCACCCTTACCTCCGACAGATAACTAGCGCCACGGGCAGACACACGGGGCGACAAGTTGTTTACAACCGCTACAGTCCGACGAGTCTATCCTCCTCAAGGCTGATTGGCTTGAGTGTGACGTCATTGCTATGACATCATACAGTAGCTGCGGTAGAGAGTATAAACATAGTACCAATATGTTAAATAGTTTGAAATACTTTTTAGCGAATTATGCACTTCTGGCACCGGTTTTGAAAAGAAAATGGAAAATAATAATGTCAAAATAAAAACCAACGATATCTTCATATTTCAAGAAGGTGGCACTTTTCCTTTAAAGATATATAAAAGACGCAAAGCACGTGGTTGCGCACGTGGCTTTGTTGCAAATTTTTGGACATTTATGCTTTGGCCACTTAACATATATTTTACCCTCATACGGAGCGAGGGCAGGAGGCCAAAGTTACTAGTCGTTTTTTTTCCTTATACAGAACAAGAACAGGTTATTTACACCGCAACAGGAGGGGTGAATTACACTTACATTTGGTGCTATCAGAAACATTAAAACCGTACGCCGACTTTTCAGGAAACGTTTCACTCTCTCACCTCGCTACGACCCAGATTATAAAAGTTTCAAAGGGCTTCTTGAGAGGTTTAAAAGGGTTCCTTTGATGCCGGTTCCAGTCCAAAAAAAGGCGGGTCGCCCCCACCTCTCGGCGGAAATCGTTGAAAAGGTCAGGGTCTTTTTTAGGGCCTTTTAAGATAACAAGAAGCTTATTTCAATATCAGAGATAGCCAATCCCCCAATTTATCAGAAACAACCACTGTAACGGCTCTAGCCACCAAGAACTGGCTGGACCAGAAGTTCCGTTCCCGGGCCGAATAATCAGCTGCCTCACCGCCCGCCCCTGGCCAGCGCGAGCCCCCGATCTGTCACCGCTAGCCTTTGGTTTTGGTCAGTAGCTGCCGCAGAGCTGAGGAAGACTTAAGTCGCATCACTTTTGGAGCTGAAGAGCACAATGCAAGGCTTTGCAGACAGTCTGGACGCTGAAGATGAAAACGGGCTGTGAGGCACCTCCGGACACGTGCCGAAACGGTGCATCAAAAGAAGCGGCGGATATGTGGAATAGGTTTGAGTGACGGTGATATTATTATATATTCAAATGTCCAACAATTGCGGATGGAATGATGTGCAAATGTCCATAGAAAACATTGTTATTATGTGCATTAGGGCCTTTTACTTTTTGACACTTTTAGTGAAACACCCTGTAGCCTCGGGCAATTCCTGGAGTTCGCGCTGCAGCCCTATGTTTGGCGGCCTATAACTCAGAAACTATTGGTTTTTTTTTACGATAAAAACTTTATATGGTTCAACTCACAATCAACCAAAAAACATTTCGGCTATCTCGGATTTTCAATTTTTGAAAATTTTAATCACGTGACCTTTTGTCCTATTTTTCAAAGAGCGACCTTGATATTTTCCCTACTGAAAGTTACAATTTTGTCTGATGACGATTAAAGCCTTATTAATTGTCATTCATATGCGATAATAAAAAAGTGGTTATCGCCCTGCGTTGACCTCAGGTCAGGTCATTTTTATGACCTGTCCATTATTATGAGCGGGAGTGACAGCGAGATCTCGAGAATAAAGCAAGATAGCGACAAGCGGTAAACGGTAAAGGGTACACACGGATAAGGTCTATAATTTTTACTGAGGTCATTTTCAGGTCAGGTCAAAGATGACGTCACAGGAGCTAAAAGGAAGTCAAAATAGCGGCACTATACATATATGTGAAGTTTTTCTCGAATAACTTTCAAGGTATCCCAGCTAGGAACAAACTAATAGCACCATCGTGATCCTCTCGTCGATCCGCATCGAAACATATGTATGTTGACCTCGAAAGAGCGAAAGGTCAAAAGTTGACCTTAGGTCACGTGATCTAAGGTTAACTTTTGACCTTTCGACCTTTCGAGGTCAACATACATATGTTTCGATGCGGATCGACGAGAGGATCACGATGGTGCTATTAGTTTGTTCCTAGCTGGGATACCTTGAACAGGGGCGGATCCAGGAATTTTCGGGAGGGGGGGCGGCAAGTCGAAATAGGGGCGACCTGGCAATCCGGGGGCGCTCCATACAAAGGGGGCGCCAAACCGTCAAAATCGGGAGCTAAAAGCCCGCGCCGTGCTAGGGGGCGTTATCGCGCTCCCCCTCAGGTTTTTCGCAAATAGGTCTGAAAAACGGCTGCGCGCAGCGCCGCCATTTTCAGCATACCTTATCATGCATCTTTTTTGCACATGTTGTAAAAATGTCTGACGCGGGTGATGGAAGGTCAGGTCACCAGGTTATGCCAAGTGACCTAGCCTAAAAAAAGTTCAAATGCTTACCATTGCTATACCGACTGAACGATTGCTTTGAACCTTTCAGCGATTGATGAAAGCAACACTATTCATGAAATGTATAGGTATATCGGAATTTCGATATCTGTGACCTAAGGTCAGGTCAGTTGTGCGACGTCTCCATTAGGTAGGTAGGTATAATTAAGTCTTTGGGAGAAAACTGAAAGGCATCTCTTTTGGACGAGCGCCATTCTAGACAATATCAAGCATTGGGATACATATAAAATTAACACACTGAATAAGAACATTGCACCTAGTGTGACCACTCATTATGTCCCAGAGGTCATCCCATGTCATGAAAGGTCCGCAGCAGTTTTTTTTTTAATAACTTTTGATAGATTCAAGCTAGAGCGATAAAAACACCTCAGCTGTGTTCAGCTCGACGATACGCATCGACTGCTATGCAGCATGATCTTTCCCGGTCAGGTCATGACCTTGACCTGAGGTCAAATTCTCAAAATTACCCTTCATAAGGTCAACCTTTAGTTTGTTCGACGTGTCTCGACGACGGAAACGCAATGCTGGCAAACGTAATGTCGAGACTCTCTTGAGTCAAAAGTTATTGCAGGAAAACATTGTTCGTAAAAAGGCTATTTTAGAGTCTTTTGCCCTCTGAAGGCTAAACCGTTGACCTGAGGTCAAATCTGAGCGCAGCTTGCAGAAACACCTTTAAAAGGGCTATCGAATGCGCTTTTCTGCGGCGCTATAGCTCTATTGGTTTCCGAGTTATGTGCCGCTGCTTCGAAAACGGAAAAATGTTGAAACAGGCAACATTTTACCTTTGATGACCTCTGGTGACCTGGCATTCGACCTGACCTAAAAAATGACCGTTTTGTTTTCGTCCTGTTTTTTGACGATCTTTCGAATGCCGCTTATCGCCTGTCACTACGCGGCCCAGGAGCCGAGTTAGACGAGGGAGTGTGCCCCCCCCGTCCCCAGCAGGACACGGAAAACTCAGACCACCAGCACGGCACGGGTTAAAAGTCGTAGATGAGCACCTATACCCTAGCAAAAGATATTAGCAAAAAGGTGACCTCCATTTAATGGTGCAGTCCTCCTTCTCCCGGTGATGCCCCCTCCTTTTTCTGGAAGCGTCTCACTTATGCTGGTATGCCTCACTTCCCGGGGGCGCCCAACCTCTGCTTGGATCGCCTAATCCATTACCTATGGAGAGACCCACTTTGCTTAAGTCGCCTCATTTCTTCCTTCTAAGAACGACCAATTTGCTGTAGGCGGCCCACTTATCTGGGACGCCCATCTTCTGCTAGAAGTGCCCCTCTTCTTCCTGATGCGTCCCACTTTTACTACGAGTGCACCTTTTCTGTTAGGGCGCCCCTTTGCTGCTGAGGAGTCTTTCCTACTGTGAATAGGGCGGCCCTCTCCTGTTTGGCAACCCCAAATTCTGCTGGAGGCGCCCCACTTCTGCCCAACTTTTGGCGGGGTGCCCCTCTCTTGCAGGGGGCACTTCTCTTTTGCTGGAGACGCCACTCTTGTGGGGGCGCCCTTCCTCTGCGGGTAACGTTTCTCTTCTGCCAGAGGCACCCCTTTTCTTCTTATGGGGCTCCTGTTTTTTTTTCTGGGGCGAGGCGACCCTCTGCTGCTCGGAACGGGGCACACCTCTCCTTTTACTGGGGCACCTAACTTTGGGCACCTCTGCTGGGGTTGCCCTTCCCCTTCCACTGTCGTCAGGGGCGCCCCTCTTGGTAGAATATACTCCTTTTCTTTTTGTAATGGGGCGCCCCTCTTCTACCGGGGGCGCCCATCTGCTGCTGGGGCGTCTGTCTTCTGCCAGATATTGTCAATGGGGCGCCCATATCCTGTTTGGCGGGCCCAACCTCTGCTGGAGGCTGCCTATTTCTGATTAACTTTTGCTGTGGCGCCTCTCTTCTGCTGGGGCGCCCCTCTTCTGCTTGGGGCGCCCGTCTCCTACTGGAGACCCCTCTCTTCTGCTGGGGCGCCCCTCTTCTGCCAGTGGCACCCATTTTCTTATTATGGGGCTCCTTTTTTGCTGGGGCGCCCAGCTGCTGTCAGGGCGCCCCTCTTCTCGGAATGGGGGCGCCTCTCTCCTTTTGCTGGGGCGTCGCTCCTCTTCAGGGGGACACGTCTCCTGCTAAGGGTGCCCTTCCGCTGCCAGGGGCGCCCCTCTTGAACAGAAGGTATTTTATATTCTTGTAACGAGACGCCCTCTTCTGCTGGGGGCGCCCATCTGCTGCTGGGGCGACTCTCATCTGCTGGGAATAGGCAATTGGGCGTCACTCTCCTGCTTGGTGAGCCCAACTTCTGCTGGAGGCGCCCTATTTCTGCTGAACCTTTGCTGTGTTGCCGCTCTTCTGCTCGGGGCGCCCTCTCTACCGCGGGATATGGGCGCCTTTTTCGGATGGCGGGGGGGGGGGGGGCGGCCGCCCCCGTCGCCCCCCCCTGGATCCGCGCCTGACCTTGAAAGTTATTCGAGAAAAACTTCATATATATGTATAGTGCCGCTATTTTGACTTCCTTTTAGCTCCTGTGACGTCATCTTTGACCTGACCTGAAAATGACCTTAGTAAATATTATAGACCTCATCCATGTGTACCCTTTACCGTTTACCGCTTGTCGCTATCTTGCTTTATTCTCGAGATCTCGCTGTCGCTCCCGCTCGTAATAATGGACAGGTCATAAAAATGACCTGACCTGAGGTCAACGCAGGGCGATAACCACTTTTTTATTATCGTATATGAATGACAATCGATAAGGCTTTAATCGTCATCAGACAAAATTGCAACTTTCAGTGGGGAAAATATCAAGGTCACTCTTCGAAAAATAGGACAAAAGGTCACGTGATCAAAATTTTCAAAAATTGAAAATCCGAGATAGCCAAAATGTTTGTTGATTGATTGTGAGTTGAACCATATAAAGTTTTTATCGTAAAAAACCAATAGTTTCTGAGTTATAGGCCTCCAAACATAGGGCTGCAGCGCGAACTCCAGGAATTGCCCGAGGCTATATCTCGAAAACCGTTGTTTGAAGAAAAAAGTCCTTGACACAGCTGGCTTCCCCGTCCATCACAACCCCTTACACCAGTTTTCAACGAAGAATAAAATATGAGGGTGCAAATTTAATTTTTTATTTGTCGATTTGTCGTGGAACGCCCCTGCAGACGGCTGCAGACGCCGTGCTAAGCGGCACCGGGCACACCCGTCGCGCTGCGGCGCCACAGTTTGTGACATTGGCCGGGGCTCCTCTGACGCTCCCTGGGCCCCTCTGTCGTCCTGTCGCAGCGCTGACCACCGGACTGCAGTGGCCGTGACTCAGCGTCTGCACGAGCTGAGGTAAACACGGTGGCCCCTGACCCGCGCCCGACCCCGCAGCGGTGCTCGGCAGACACCCCCGGCGCGTCCCCGGCCCCGAGCCGAGCCGCTGCTGGCGGTCCGGACAAATACAGTTACGTCAGCTCGGAGGCGGACAGGACGGGACGGTCCGGGCGTCGGGTGGCTCAGACCCTGCCAACAACGGGAACGGCACTTACATCAGCTCACCGGGTAATCAACTAGGTGAGTAAATTCCGGTAAATTCAGACACAAACACATGGGACACACCATGCTGTTATTTATTTCTGCCTTTTTGCATTTTATATTTGTGGTTTTCAGGATCCTTTTGTTGTCCGTTTCTTTAGTCGGTATTGCAGATTACCTATATCGTTTTATCCCATGCACATGTTGGATCTTCTGATGAAAATAAGTGTTCCGGCAACCGTAAGGTGCTTACAATTTGTTAACATGTAAACTAGCATTGAAGAGCAACTCAAGTTGTAACACCAATCCTACAATGCACCAAATATCTTGATAAGATTTTCTCCATAACTTACACATTATGGGAACCCGTAGAAGAATCCAATGCTAACATTCACTGGCCCATGAGAAAGAATGACCGAGTCCAGTAACTGTATTACGAATGGCTAGTTTGGAACAATATCCGTGCCAAATCTGCGTGCCATGTTGAGAGCACGGACCGGGACGTGTAGCGTAAGTCACTGAACCCGACATACACGTTCCATTTCACGTTTGTCGACCCGGCCACAACTGGGCCACGTCTGTAACTGGCCTCCGTCAGAGAGCCACTGGAATCTCACTCAGCTGCCGCCGTGTGTTTTCCTCGACGCCGGAACGCTTCCGCAAGAATGCAGCGCCAACACGGTTCCGATCTTGAGCCGCTGCTCCGGCCGGTCCGGTGTCTGCTCTGGGTTTTGGTGTCCGGTTTAGTCTCTGCTCTGGCCTCTGCTGTCCGGTCTCTACTTTGGGCGACATTGGATGGGCCGCTTTCGCCCACTGATAGCGTGCCGTCTAAGCCTCGGTCCTGGTGTTCTAGACCGGACACCCACAGCCCATCTGATAGAGATGAGATAGAGATGGAGAGAGGAAGGAGAGAGAGAGAGAGAGAGAGAGAGAGAGAGAGAGAGAGAGAGAGAGAGAGAGAGAGAGAGAGAGAGAGAGAGAGAGAGAGAGAGAGAGAGAGAGTCGGCGCGTCTGAGACCGACTCCCGAGTCACATACCGCCCCGCCGCGTCTCGCACCACACCCGACTGAGAACACGGCTCGTTCTCAGGGGCGTCACAGAACCGAGCTGCGGAGGGCGGGCCGTGTCACCAATGTTCACGGGACCGGAGCGCCGCGCCGGCTGCCGTGCACCGGCGACAGGTGCACAGTGCACGCGGTGCACCACTCGGACACCGCCGGCAGACGGTCGCGCGTCGGCCGCGACGCGCGGTAAAACCGGTGGTAATTGTTCGCTGACGACTGTTAATCATTCACAAACGGACTCAATCGTGACACAGTTAGTGGGGCGGTCTGTGCCGGGTAGTGCTGGAGTGCCAGGCACTGTGCGGTAGTCGTATAGGGTACCGTTTACAGCCGAAGCACGGCACGAGTGACTCACGACCGCCAAGTGAACGCAATCACGAGGCATGTTCGGTGTTCACCACTGTGAATTCGCCGTTAGAATGGCATGTATGTACGCATATTGCACTCGTATGCGTCAACCTGCTTACGAATGCACCGGCACTCGCCATTCACCACTCGACAAACAGTGACATCTGATCCTTGATCAAGACGACAAAAACAGTACATAAACCGCAGTGCACCACGGCGCCGGTCAAAGAAGGGTGTGTGAGCTACAGTTCACACCGGTGCAGGGTCACATGGGTTACAATGCCACAATGGAAACAATAGATACCTGGGTATCAGGGGGTCGATGCTGCATGGCTCGTTTGCTATAATTCGTGGCAACTGTGAGGGTTGCTGTCAAATTATATCCTGGTTAACTCGGATCAGGTATCTATAATGCCGCGGCGCCAACCGATTTATAAGACGACCTGGCAATAAAGCTTTATCTCCGATTGAACGTCTGTGGCCCATCGGAGTCTGTTCTTTTTTATTTCTACGGGCGCTTTCTTGTATGGACGGGGGTCCCACTGGTCCTCTCATACATGGACCTGAGCCCCCTGATGATTATGAAGGTTCCATTATGAATAACGAAGCACCACTGTGCAAATCCCGCATTTGGTAGTGACAGACACTGCTAGTGAAAAGTGGGCCTTCACAGCAAGTACTTGTAAGTTTGCACTAGCAGTTTGCACGGCGGATGCTCATAGTAAAGAGCATAAAACGTCCTTTGTAGTGGTGTTATGGCTTATGTGGTGTTAAGGACATTCGAGCCGTCAAAGCACCCTAGCTTTGAAAGCCCGGGTTCTTCATAAGGTCATATATTGTCAGCGTGAAGACTGGCAAGATTGCGCGTCTATTGGCTCTTTGTTGCTGCGCAATGTTGGTCACTTTGTCCCGAGGATGGCATAAAAATGGTTATGGTCAATGACGGAAGGGATCGACTTGGCCTTCACAGACACTAACACCGCGACACTTTTCACTCAACACGTCGGAGATGATACATTGTTTAGCGACCATTATCCCATTCACTATCAACTTAATGTCCCTTCAGGACAAGCCAATTTTACATTTCTTCCTCGTTGGAACTTTAAGAAAGCTGATTGGGCCTCCTTTCAAAAACATATAGATGAACACACTCCCACCCCTCCCCCTGACATCAACACCTTTTTAAACGTGATTCTCGCTGCTGCTCACCAAAATATTCCCCATACCCACCCCCCACGTGAAAACAAAGCTGCCCCTTGGTGGAACGCTGACTGCAATCGAGCTGTAGCTCTGCGGAAGCGTGCCTTACGAGTCTTTAACAAATGTATTTGCGATTACCATGAAAATGCCCTCCGGAAGGCCCGATATGATGCTTCACAAATAATACTTAAAGCAAAACAAGAAGGATGGCACTCCTTCTCTAACAGCTTTAATAGATTTACTCCCCTTTCTAAAATCTGGTCGCTAATTAGAGTTTTTTCGACAAGGCGCAGCACAACTTACAAAATTCCTCATCTCTACATTAACAACACCCACTACACCACTCCCCTTCAAGTTGCGACACAATTCGCCCAACATTACGCACGAATATCTTCTGCTCAACAATACACACAAGTACAACATGACAGCTTTAACACAACACTCGACACCCTCTCCTTCGACTCAGCAAATACTGAAAATTATAACAAGCACTTTGACTTGTTCGAACTTAGACACGCCATATCTCGATGTGGTGAAACGTCGGTAGGGCCGGATCAGATAGCCTATCCTTTCTTCAAAAACCTTTCTGAATCCGGCCTTGAAAACCTTTTGATAGTAATCAATAATCTATGGGAAAACAATTTGTACCCCGAGAGCTGGAGAAACAGTACCATCGTCCCCATCCTTAAACCCTCCAAACCACCCTCCTCCCCCTCTAGTTATAGACCTATATCCCTAACCAGTTGCGCTGCTAAATTGACAGAACATATGGTCAATGGACGGATTAGGGCATATCTAGAAGGTAACTACCTCCTCTCTCCACATCAAACAGGATTTAGGTCCGGCCGCTCCACGGCAGACAATATAGTCCACCTCATTGATGACATCCAGAAGGGCTTCCAAAATGACATGTATACATTTGCAGTTTTCATTGATTTTCAAAACGCCTTTGATAAAGTAAATAAACAAGCCCTTCTGATCAAACTTCATAAGACAGGTATTCGCGGCCACATGGCCCATTATATCTCTAATTTCCTCAAAGATAGAACATTTAACGTACGATGCGGTAACACATTTTCTCCCAATCTTAATCAGGATCATGGCCTCCCTCAGGGCAGTGTCCTCTCCCCAACCCTCTTCCTTATTATGATTAACGACCTTTTTCAAAACCCACCTAGTAGCCTTAAGCATTCTATTTTTGCCGATGATGTGGCCATTTGGGTAACGCGAAGAAACATTGACTCGGCTTTTGCCTCCGTTCAAAACGCAATGGAGGATATTCATAGCTGGTGCGATAAATGGGGCCTAGTCTTGTCGCCCAGCAAAACAGTAGCACTTATATTCTCCCATAAGTCCCGTTTTAAATTTGATACCGAACTTAAAGTAAAGAACCAAACTATCAAATACGTTAAAACGTTCAAATACCTCGGCATCACACTAGATAGTAGACTCTCCTTTAAACATCACTTTGAAGACGTTAAAATGCGTTGCACTAGGCGCCACAACATACTTAAGTGTATAGCAGGAAAGGATTGGGGTGCTGATCGCAGCACCCTCCTTAACCTATACACTTCCCTAATCCGTCCTATCCTGGATTACAACAGTTTTCTATTTGATGATATAGCTTCTAATCAGATCGAATCACTTCAAGTTATACAAAATAAGGCCCTGCGTATAGTTACAGGAGCCCAATGCACCACAAATATCAAGGCTCTCCACGCAGAATGTAATATTCCTCTTCTCTCTCACCGCCGTAAACTCCAACTCCTTCGCTTCTATGCGCGCACTTTCTTGTCCCCTTATTCGCCTTCGCACCGCATTGTCTCCAATCGATATACGGACGACCCTCCCACAACGGCCCAACTCAAATACCCGATAATCGCCTATCGCATAGAAAGGACACTCAGTGATTTCCAGTTGGATTTTCCATCTATTTTTCATCGGCCACCCATCTCTTCTTTCTTTCTGCCAGCCATAGAGAATATTGCATTCCTGTACGCAGAGGCAAAATCAAAAGTCACAAAAGAAGAAAGCATTCAACTCTTCTATGAGCATAAAGAAGAACATAAAGACTATGCATACATATATACAGATGGTTCAGTTTGTGACGGGAGGACGGCAGCCGCTGTCACATCTGACCATCATAACAAAACAAGTAGGCTACACGACGACCATAGCATATTTAGTGCTGAGTTGATAGCCATTCACTCAGCACTCAAATATGTCTCATCGAAAAACATAGAAAAGGCTGTGATCTGCACAGACTCAGCTTCATCGGTAAAGGCAATAGCTCACAGAAAAATGGAAAAAAAAACGAAATCGTTTATAAAATAAAAAAGATGATTATTGGCTTTACCGATGAAAACAAACACGTCATTCTCCTGTGGATTCCGTCCCACGTTGGAATACAGGGGAATGAAAAAGCGGACAAGCTAGCCAAAGAAGGTCTTCATCTCCCATCTCGAAATCATCTCGCTCTCCCCCTTCCGGATTTTCTGTCTTCGCTCTTCCGTGTCTTCCAGAGATACCGCCAAAAATGCTGGATAGATGATCATACACCACATCTCTTCTCCATTAAACCGAAACTTTGCCATTTCTACTCTTCCCATCAAAACACAAGGATCAAAGAGAGAGTCCTAGCCAGGCTCCGGCTCGGCCACACACAACTCACCCACAACTACATCCTGGACAGAGCACCTCCACCCATATGTCACCACTGCCGCGACCACCCACGCTACACCATCTCACACTTCCTCCTCCACTGCCCACACCTACACCAACACCGCAGACATATAGTACAATACATTAACACACATGGACTCTCTCTCGACCTTCCGACTCTCCTGGGCGACACTCATCCGGATATCCACGACCTTCTGTTCGTCTTTCTCGCCGACGCTCGGATCATCAAGAGCCTTTAGCGTGTTAGGGCCGCGGCTGCCGCCCCTAAAACGCTAATCAGAGCCCTCGTCTCCCGGCTCACCCCCAAACTCACACATTAATTAATCGCGGTTACAGGGCTTTTTCCCTCGCGCCGTTTTGGCTTAGGTGCGAGGTTTTTGCCCTTTGCGTTAGGCGTCGGGTTTTTTATTATTTAGGACTTTTTCTCCCGACCATTACACCCCACAACAAGGCCCCGCCGGGGGGCTGGAGCCTAGAAGGTCTTATACCTTCTGTCAGTGCGATGAAAGCTTCCCGGCTCCATTACACTGACACCAGCTCACAAGTGTTCATGTCTATTATGTATTGTTAATAAAAGTCATTCCCACTGTTGTGTTTGCGACTCCAGACATCTCGGCTCTTTGGCTATACACGTAAGTACCTCCCTTAGCTTTGATTCCACATTAAGATAGGATCCCACGTTGTTTTTGCTACCGGGTTCACATAAACCGGTTTAACGTAAGACTTGCTGCCCGGCGAAAATTGCCGGAGTAACTGCCCCCTGCTCGGGTATGGCACTAGGCCGACCGAGCAAAAAAAAAAAAAAAAAGGAATCAGAAGGCAAACATGGATAAATATGTTTTAAATTGCATAACTGGTCTGAAATGCAGTCTTGCAGGATATGCTACCACATTTATATATATGATGTGATAAATTGATGTTTGAATATATCCGGTTATGTCTCACCGGACACGTCCTGCCCAGGTGCACATACGGCTCACCGTTATACGGGTGCATCCCGCCATGAGACACGTCCTCTGCGGCGGGTGGGGAGTAATTTGGGACCATGGCGCGCAGAACACAGACCAACCGGTCCTGGCACCGGGCCAGTCGCCAGGGGGGGGGGGGGGGTAGCCAGGGGAGGGGTCAGAGCTGGTAAAGCTCAGCCGCCCGCAGTTCGCAGTCTCCACCTCACTAGGTCAGCGTGGTCTGTTTACAGTGAGTTTACTTGATACATCTTGAAAGAAGGTGGGTGTGGTGAATGCGTTGGCGTTGCTTGAAATGATAGGGCATTAGTAAATTCCAGTGTTATTATCAGCGCCAACGCTGGGATTAACAGGTTTTAAAACACCTCAAACCAGTTATTTAGAATCTGCAAGGAGGTAGAATGCTGCTTAGGTAGCCGAAAGCGTTTGTGGCTAGATAATAAAACGCCTTCGCTTCCGCTCGGCGGCACCTGACCTGCCGGGACTGGGCGGATTACCGGTGGCTGGGAGGATTACAGGTGGTATCTGGGCCTCGATCCCACTGTGCGGTGGCCGGCCAACCCGGACAGGAAGGATCACTGGCCTGTAGTAACACGGTACGCGTCCGGTCCCGTGTGCTGAACTGAGCGGTATGAACGACCCACTGCGGTCAGTGAATGGAGGTGAATCTCCACATACCTATCTTGCAGGCTGCAGTTCAAGTTCTGCCAGATTCGACCACGCCGACATGAAACTGTCAGAGGGTCACCACAGAACAGTGTCTACAAGTGTTGGTAAAAATGTTGCCGGTTTCAAATGCTCATAAAAGGGATTGTGGAGACATCAAAGCATTGTTATTCACCCCGCCTTACAAGCTATAACCGTGACAGTCGCTGGATTACGTAGGATTATCGCCGGTGTAAAATTATGGTGATTCATGCAGCGACCGCTGCACGACACAACATAAAATACATCATAACAGAGCTGTCGCCGTCCATTAAATCATATTCAGCTGAACGCGGTAACATATCTGCGTCTTCGCTGGCTCGGACGGGCGAATGTCAGGGCTCAGTCGGACGAATGTCAGGGCCAGAGCTCAATTTGGCAACCTCAGCACCGGCAGCTGGCGGGCCAGCCGTGCCGTCTGGCCTGCTTCCACAGCCGCGCTGAGACGCGTCATCGTCCGTTCTGCAGATGAGTGCGGGGTACGAACAGACGAGTGACGAGGCCTCGGCACATGGCAGGCCTCGTGTCATGTTTTGCAACGTCAAAAAAGAGCACGACTGTTCGGTTGAGTGTCAAATATCGGGCTCAGAAGCTCTTGAAGATGTTCTCGATGTGGGAGATTTTACTTTCTAAAATCTGTTCGCACGGCGTAATTAATGATCGACCACTCTGGATTCGAGCGAGTAATTTAAACGGCTCGCCATTTTGACATTGTCTCTACTGCAACTGTGCTGAAAAACGAAAGCAACACGATGTGAAAATTCCTAAATTCAGCATGCGTCACGCGGCGACAATAAAGATATTCGGAAAACGTGCCTAACCGCCGCGTCGGCCCCATTCCGACCACACCGAACGGTGAAAACTGAAAACTATGGCTACTCGACCGATCAAATCGACTACGACACGCCAGATAGCCGCCAGCCGTGTCCGAGCGGATCCGATCCACCCTCTGAGGAGCTCACGGCTCGGCCCGGCTGCCTCAGCCGTGCAGAGGAGCCCCCGTCCGCGGCTATCCTTAGCTCCCGCGGCTCCATATAGAGATGGCTCGGCCGCTATTGTTGTGCAGTTCCCGTCAGGCAATCGACCTTGGCGTGACCAGTGGCCGTCCTGTACGGATATGCAAAACACGAGGCATGCCCGAGCACCGGCCTTTTCAGCCACTCGCTGACTCTCCGAACACGAGAGGTTTAAACGTTAAAAAACACAGCGGTTTTCAAGACGAGCCGAAACTCCCAAAGACGGCCGATTTGTAAAGAAAATATACAATAGCTGATCTCGTCAAATTGTATTGACTTATATTATACACGACATGACAGCACATCAAACTTCACAGTACTAATCTAAAACAGTTATTCAAACAATACGTTTTCTTTAAATAAATACTCGCAGCTAAGGCAAGTAGTGGAAGCTCGATAGCGTTCAGTTCTCCCAGCCTGGCGCATTGGCAGCCCGCATAACTCTGTGACGCACGTCACAGTGACGTTATCACCGTCATCTGTTTGCGCCGCCTAGCCTGTTGCTCGCGGACGAAGCCACTCCTGCGCGCACAGCGTACTAGCAGGGGTGGAGCAGGGCGTGGCCCTTGTCTCGCCGTCAAATTAGTGGCAAATTATACTGGCGGCGGTACGGACGACGTGGGTCGGGCGGGACGGGGCGGGGCGGGGTGGGGTCACGACTGGGTGACAGATCGGCGGCCAGGAGAGCGTCTCGACTGACTAGTTTCAGCTGACCGCAGCACTGGCAGCGAAGCCCCGCGGCGGCGACGGCACCGCACGGCGGACCGGAGCCGACCTGCGGGCCACCGCGGCTCGGGCCACTGCCTCGCGGCGGCTCTGGGTCCTCAGCGGTCCAATCGGTCCACTTTCGGTCCACTCAGTCCACCGGAGGGCCACTCAGTCCACTCAGTCGTCCACCAGTGTCACCACGGCCGCCCTAACAGGCACATCCAGTGAGTACTTTGGCTTCTCTCGCGAGAGCGCCTTGTGCCGCTCAAACGACAATTTGTCCGTCTCGGGCCGGTCGGCCCAGTGCAGCACAATCTCCTGGTCGCACGGGCACGCGCGCACAAACGCCTCCTCCGAATACGCCTGGTGCATGTAGCGCCAGAAATGGGCCAGCTCCACGCCAATTGTGTATCCCTTGAGCGCGGCGCAGGCCACTCGCAGGTGCTGCAGTTTGGGCATCACCTCACAGTCGAGCTGAGAGAGCCGCGCGCCACAGAGGAACGGACCCGGCGCGGCGGCCAGGAACGCGTCCAGCTTCCGCAGCTCGGCCTCCAGGTGACTCGGGTCCCGCGACACCGCCTTCATGTAGAAGCAGAAGCGGGAGAAAACGCCGGCCGTGGCCAGCTCAGCCTCCGGACAGTTGTAAGCCAGGCCAGCGCCCGGGAACGCCTCTCGCATGTAGGCGGCGATGTCGTCGGCGTTGTCGAGCGCCACGCCGCCGCACACCACGGCCGGCACGTGCTTCAGACCGTGCTGGGCGAATTCTGTTGGTGGGCGGGACACCAGCACTGGTACAGGTTCTCCGCAGGTCACCAGGCCGGCAGCCTCCGCCGCCAGCGCAGACATGTAGACCGCCTGGCTGAACGGGCATGCTCCCGGTCGGCGGCCGTCCGCGCCCGCCTTCACATACACGGTCATCGAGGGCAGCGTGGCCGAGCCCATGACGTTCCACAGCCGAGTTCGGTATCACACTACACAGCACCGCGGGCACGGCCGCTGGCGTCACACTGCGCGGCGGTGGCTCCGGTCAGCCGACCGGCCGGCGGTTTATTTACACGGCAGCGTCAGCGGCGGCGGCGGCGCGGCGCAGGGTGCCGCCCTCTCTCGCGCGCGTCCCCGACTGAGAGCGGTGCGCGGCGCGGCGCCGCAGCGCGCCGCACGGGCGGAGCCAGCCGCGGCGCGGCGCGGGCCGGCGCCGCTGCTCTTTGTGCCGCCCCGGCCAGGTGTGTGCCGGCCCGGACCGGTAGTTGTGCCCGCGGACGTCCCCGGGCGCCGGGACGCTGCACGTGCCCGCCTGCGGCTATATTGGGACGGCCCGAATGGAGTGCCGCGAGGGGCGCCGGTGATGGATGCAGCTGGCGGCTCCTCCCCTCCCAGCGGCGGCCGCCGCCGCCCCTGCCGCTGCTAATGCTGCTCCTCGCTGTCCCCTGCAGCTAGCAGCCGCCGCACGGGTCCGACCAGTGCCCGCTCTCCCAGTCTACGTCCCGTGCCGACCCTCCCCTCCCCAAGTTCTGACCCGCGCCTGCCACGCGCCCGGAGATCGCTTCATCTCCCCTTCCCCCTCCCCACACGGGAGCGGTATTTCCCACTCCCACCCCCACAGGCCCGTACCATCCGTCCTTGTCCCGCTCAGGACTCGGTCGTTCGCACAGTCCCATGGTGGTCCGATCAATCAACATATGGTAATCCTGCGAACGGTGCGAGGGGCAGTAGCAGCGGCCGTTCGACATTCGGAGAAGCGAGAACAGCCGATCGAACTATCGAATAGGGCACTGAAATGCCCGTTTGTGATAACCTAAAAATTGGCCCGAACCCCCGTAGCGCAGGAACTGATCCCAATTAGAATAGAAATGATGGCTTCTGTGATGTCCGCACTTCAGCTGCGGCATATAAACGAGACATAATAACGCGTGAACCGAGTGATAAGATTAAGGCGAGGAAACCCGATTTCTCAGCCGTTAACTTTGGGCTTATAGAGCCTTACACGTACAGGAAGCGTTCAAAACTGGCTCATGAATACTTTGTCTAGGCCTTTTCTTGAATTTGGTGTTGTTCAGTGCAGTGTATAGTTTGAAACGTTACATTTATTCATGTACCTTTTTTAAATTCATTTACCGTAAAATGGTACCATTACAATTGAACGATATATACCTATTGTATCAGTCACATCGGTCTCTAAAGCAATTATAAACGTTGAAAGTGACGGCTATGAGCTACCGAAGATTATGCAATTGCACATGTTACGAGTATGTACAGTCCACAGCAGAAGTAATGTGCGGTTTCAGTCATGGGTATGTTCTGCTTCTGAAGCTTGGGAACGATTAGCCAGACTTCAATGAAACTTCAAATGTGGCTTTCATGTATCGTCACCCTTGCAGCTTGAACTTTATCTATTGACCTCTTCTTTTCGATCGCTCAGCATTAAAAAATCGACAGCCAAAGCCATCCGTTAAAGGGACCCTCCCACCTTAACATTAGATTTGAGTTGAGATAGCCAAAATGGGGTCCCTGGCTCACAATTACCGGTTTCGGCACTCACAACATCGAGAAATGCCTTAAATCGGAAATATTGAATTTCAAAATTGCAGCATTTTGATTCAGAGGGGCTAATGCTTAGGAATACCCCTCTGAATGTGTGACGTCAGTGCAGATATCTAATGATTTTTAAATGTTTGACTAAAACGTTTTGTAGCACGCGGTGGTAAATGCTGCTTTGCGCGCAACAAATGCCGCACTTTCAAATAAAGTCTCTAGGAACAGCGGAGATCCCAAAAAGTAAACAAAAGTAAAAGTCTAATATCTTGAAAACCGGTGAATATTTTCCAATGAAATTTGGTAGATATTCGTTTTTGCTCTTTCTGAACCGAGCGACATCACTTTCATGCCAATTCATAAACTTTTTTGAAGGTGGGAGGGTCCCTTTAAGATTGGTAAAAACTAAAACAGCACATTACTTTAGCGGTGGGCTGTACATACAAGGTACCGCTTATATGCTATCATGCTATCACCTTCCATTGATTCAACAGTGGAATACTATTCCATGAAGTGATGGAAGGTGATAAGTCTTAAATTCAAGGCTCCCATGTGGCTGATACTGTCATTCCAAGCACTTGAATTATTGAACCGATGCAATATCCCGACATTACCTTGAAAAGCTGGCGCTTAGACGGGACGATCTCCTTTGTTTTCTCTGTTTTGTGTGGCTAGCTTTTTTGGTTTATTGAGACCATTTAGTCATGACCTGATTGGACTGATTCAACCACTGGCTGATGCTACGCAGCGGCTGAGCCCGTCCCTTTTAGACAGTCTGTCATTCACCAAATGGCTTAACGATCCCCTCCGCGTGAGGGTCAGCTCGTATTGGAACTGCTCTCCTTGGTTGCCTGTAGAAGAGTATTAGCCCAGGCCAAGGATGGGGATGGGTTTAGTCCAAAGAACAAAAGGCCGCATGTCCCGCGTACACACCGCCTGAACAAATCAACCAAAGAGAGTCCCAAAGACTTCCTGGCCGCTAAGCTCCGATCGCACTGACGCTCGGCATTCGGGATGATGCTGGGCCTAGTAGGTGGCGCCACGGGCTCTCGCTGACCAAACGCAACTCACGCTAAGCTCACGAAGACAGCGAGCTTATCGTGCCGCGACCAGCATCAACAGTGCTGCCACCACTCCGACATGTAGCTTCCAACATTGTCACCAGAGGTCTCTGAGGATATAACTCTGAGAGCTGGCGGTCACATCACCCAGCCAGCCGGCGAGGGTAGCTGTTGCAGAAATTCCCCTCCGGGATGCCCGTCTGATCGGCTGTGAGGTTTTTGAGTCTGTCCCGCTGGGGCATTCTCTTCCAAACGGGATGCGCTCAGATGCGCACGGACCGGCGGTGATGGGATCGGTATAATGTCCCCGCTTATCTCTCTACCCCTCGACAGGCTTGCAACACGGTGAACAGATAGGGAGGGGTCGCACTGACTACTATAGGTGATTTTCGACAGGGTAGAGTAAGAAGCAAAGCAATGTTTGTCGGTTTGAAAAGACTGATGGCTTATTAAGGCGAACCTGAGCGAAATTCGTAACCGCTGACAAATGACAATCTAGCATGAGATGAGCTGATTGGTCTAACTTGCCCAAAACATTGAAGATACACGGTTCCTGTGCAACCGTAATCGGTTAGCTATCGATGACCTTATACCTATACCTATAACTCAACACTCACTTCCATGCCGGAACTGTTCGATGCGTCAGTGCACGAATCACGTAGGCTTTGGCGAAGGACCACCAGCAGCACAGTTTAACCCTCTAGTGCCCCCGGTATCATATCTGTAAGTCAATTTGCAGAAAATTCGCGTGCTAATCGCGAAGGCGAAAATTGTTGAAAACCCTGCTGTATCAGAAGTGGTACGTCATGGCAACCACCTGGTGGCAAAATTTTTAAGTAATGATTTCTCAGTTTCCCACCAGGTGATTTTGAAGAGGGTCAGTTTGTCCTTTGCTGAAAAGCTCTTTGAGATGCAAGTGTAAATTCTAGCATTTGAAAAACAAAAAAATAGTTATTTGGAAAGAAACTTGGTATACTGTGAGACAAATGTCCAGCATTTATCACAGTATGTTGCAATACATCGCAGCTATTTCAGGGTCAAAGATATGGACCCCTAATTTGGGGGATACTAGATATGATACAGTGGGCATAGCACTCCAATATTTTCTATGAAATTTTCGCCGCTGCAACATACGGTGTGCCAATACCATAAGTTTTCTCAGGTTATAAGCATTGCAATGGCCTGTGAGTCATTGAAAATGACGATGGTACAAGATGCATAACTTTGTGAAGTTCGCACCTCTGGCGTCAGATAACTCTATTTCGCTCCAGACTCGATATTTCATAACGATATTCGTACGCTTATGCCGCCTCTCATCCTTGTCAATCATGCCTCATACATCTCGACTTTTCTAACGCTCATAGGAATCTGGTTTTCCAACTGTTTGACGATGATAACAGTGAACTTTTTGATCTGCAGGACACTAGCAAACCATATCTTCTAAAACCACGTTAGGAATGACATGCCATCGATGACAAGCTTGTTGATTTCAAGGGACGATCATCCGTGCAAGCATTTATGCTTGTGAAACCAAAAATTGAGACTTGACTATGTATGTTTGGGAAAGGAGGATTCAGCGGTCTCTTGCACAATTTCGATATTCCAACAGGGTTTGTGGACGGGCTTATGTCTTGTGGGTCTATGTCTTAGCTGGGCATGGCCGAAGACTTGCATTAGCAGCCAGCCAGCTCTTTTCATTCATACTGGAGAACGACTCACAATTTGTTTGGGATTCAAATCCCCTCCGTTCATCCCAGTATTAAGAGATTGAATGTGGAGTGGAAAACTACACCGTCATCGTCAGAGGAAGCTAGCTAAACGGACTCGCCATGAAGACAGACGTCAAGACCGAAGGACGTGGTTCCTTTGATTTACGTATCCAAGAAGTAGGCAACCATGCACTGCTGCCAGGATCCAGCAGGTGCCTGACACCTGGCAAACATTTTTACTGCCAGGTATGTCATTTGTTGTCATATATTGACATATGCCGCCAAGTATGGTAGCTGATTGCCACTGAACAAATAGGATTTATACTAAAACATGGACACTGACCATAAGAATACAAGTTAAAGTGCGGCATTGCGTACGCTCACCTCCATATGAGGTCAATGAACATTGTGCAAGTTCCTGCCGATCGGTACACAGTTACCTGTACCTTTGTTGTCTGACACGTACAACGGTTACTGCACTGGTCACTGGTCAGTGCGCGGCTGTTGTACTGACGCCGATGACATGAGGACCGAACGACCAGTCAAACTGCTAACTGACGATTCACAGACTGAGAGTTTCAGTCACCAGCGATTGTCCGGCTATCGTGAAGATAAACCAACATTCGTCTTTGGCATTGATTCCGGTCCGTCGGCAGGCTTGCCAGCATTTTGCATCAGAACTGCTTCACTTCGACCAACCGTAATGTCTTCATTTTTGTATCAAGTATGTATAATGCACGTTTGAGAAGCATGGCCCACATGTCTGAATTATGAAAAAATGCACAAGTGCAACGCGCTGTATCGTGGAAATTAAAGGAATAGAAGGCACTCGTAAAAAGATGCCTATGATTAGCGTTGTTCCCTTAGTACCGACTGAAAGGGCATTTTGATACAAGTAGGATGCCAATGAAATATTAAGAAAATGTTCTGATAAGTGGCGCACAGTAAAGGATTTCTTGTATGCATTTTACACATTGTATCTCTGAAATTTTTCAAAACATATATCTTCTCATCTATGTCTTCACTTCCTTCTGTGTGGTCTGATACCACTAAAAATAACCAAGTGGAATGCCCAATGTATCATATTTGATACACAAATTATTTCCGAAATTTGAACTGCGAAAAATTTTTTGACTTCAGATTTCGAACAAGGGACCCAAAATGAATCATAGGTCACAAGGTGCTAATTTTAGGAACCGTGGAACTATGTGTGGGCATTAGAGGGTTAAACGGATCAAGGTCAGCTATTTTCAGAGCTGCAGTCCCCAGACTATCGGCTTGGGTTTCGCGCAAACATAACTAATGCGGAAATTCGAGCATACCAGAGCGTCAGTGTAGATGACTAACCGATACTGCGATACTGTGGAACAGCTATAGAGCTGAACATATGTACCTTCATGGTCGCAATTCGCAAACGTGCCGGTATGACTATTGACTGAATAATATTTATGTTTTTTTTCCGCTGACACTTTTATTTCAGAAACAAGTGAAAACATACAGGTCAAAAACCATCACAAAGGTTCCCATTCACCTGTACATCATGCAAGTGCATTGGCAGTACACATTTCGTCTGTACACTCGAGTTAATTTTACAGTTTGTTTGCGCTGCCTGCCAACGTCGCGGTTCAAAAACAACAGAAACGAAATCGAAATCAAAGAATCAAATGAATGTGTTTATGAAAGCGAGTGTAATGGCGAGTGTGCTGGTGTGTGTGTGTGTGTGTGTGTGTGTGTGTGTGTGTGTGTGTGTGTGTGTGTGTGTGTGTGTGTGTGTGTGTGTGTGTGTGTGTGTGTGTGTGTTGGTGTGTGTGTGTGTGTGTTTGTGTGTGTGCGCGCGCGCGCGTGTATGTGCGTACAGTTGTGTGCGTGTGTATGCGCGCACGCGCGACTGTCTGATAGGCACCGGCGCGGCGCGCAGCCCGCACGGACGCAGCTCTCAATCATGAGATTATTCTGCCCAATGATTTCCATTTCTTTTGGAAGTCCTCTGGTTTGTTCTTAAGTTGAGTTGCAAGTCGCTCTTTTTGCGCTTCACTTTTTAGATAATTCAAGAAGTGAGCAACAATTGGTTTTTCATTGTTATTTCGTGCCTTGTAAATAACGGCCTTCGCTATTATATTGATTAAAGATTGTATCTGGTCTACTGCGTTTGGGAAAAACCATGTATCTATTCTAGGTCTCACATGCATTTGAAATTTTGAGAAAAGTTCAACATCGATTTGCTGCAAAAACTGTTTTGTGACATGACATTGCCAGAAAAGGTGTGTAATGGTTTCGGTTTCTTGTTTACAAAAGGTACATAAATTGCTCTCTGTTATATGTATGATATTCAGGAACGTATTAGTGGTGATTATTCTGTTGATTATTTGGTAGTGCAGATATAATAAGTATGGAGAACTTGTCGCTTTTTTTAGGTGCACTAAGCTACCTTTTTCGTGAAAGTTTATGTCTGAACGCCATTTCCGTTGTACATTGTTAAATGCATCGTTGGAATTCTTCCGTATTTCATTAACGAATAGGGTGTAACAGTGTCTATTAAACTTTGGTTTCCCAAAAAATAATTGCAATTTGTACGTAATATTTGGTCTTTCAAAAAATACTTTCTTTGCTTTTCTGACTTCTTCTGGCAGGCTTCGTATTAATGATTCGTAGCACAGGAATGTCATTGAAATTCTGTAGTGCAGTTTTATTTCTTCTCGAGTCATAATATTTCCAGTTTTTGGGTTGAACAGATCTCCGATAAATCGTAGACCACGCTGGTCCCATTTTCTAACGATTGATTTCTTAAATTTTGTGTAATCGGAATACCACAAAGGTTCACTGAAGATTTGACTGGTTTCTATTTGGGCAATTTTATGAAATCGAATGACTGCTTCAACGACTTCTTTCCAGAAAACATTCTGTACTTCAGTTCTAATTTCATTTAGTCTTGTTACATTACATGTTAAAAGTAATTCGGGGTTTAAAAGTTGCGTATCACTTGAGGCAAGGCAACTGTTTGAAAACTTCGCCATGCGTTTTAGCCAAGATATCTTGAGACTATCTATAAAAGACTTTAAATCTATCATCTTAAGTCCGTCGAATTCAAGAGTTTGAATTATTTTCGTTCTTTTAATGCGGTCAGGTTTATTGTCCCAAAGAAAATTAAACAACAATTGCTCAATCTTCTTGACATACTTTTGTGATGGATTTGGGAGCGCTAAGAACAAGTGCACTAACTTGGATACAAGTATCGATTTTATTACTGTGATTTTTCCTAACAAAGTGATGTTTCGTCGTTTCCATTGCACGATATCATAACGCAGGTTTGCTAACTTTCTCTCTACATTATCGTCAGTTATAGTGTCTATATTATTTTTGAAATATATTCCTAAAACTTTAAGTTCTTGGACCCATTTTAACTTATGCATAATACTTGTATTTATGTTAATCGGAGGTTGCTGACATCCCAAATTTAAACAAGAAGTTTTTTCCCAGTTAATTCGGAGTCCGGATTGCTTAGAAAATTGTGAGATTTCATTAATGGCCCCGTTTAACGAACGTTCTGTATTCTCAAGAAAGAGTATTGTGTCATCAGCATATTGGCTGATTCTTACTTCTGTGTTTCTGTTCAAACGAATGCCTGTTAACATTCTAGAGTTGTTTATCTGTCTTTCTAAAATCAGCACCGCTAAGTTAAAAAGATGACCGGACACTGGATCTCCCTGTCGTATCCCTCTATTCAGGTATATTTTGTCTCCTAAATACCCATTCATGATTATCCTAGCAAAATTTTGCTTATTAACCCTCGCCCGTAAACGGCGATCTGCCACCTTCGCCCATGCAGGGGGGGGGGTTGGTGCGACCCCCCCCCCTTGGCGTTTGAAAACGGAGCGTCGTAGAGCTTAGCGGAAAAGACCAACGGATTGCTCTCGCCGAGATCTCGCGATTGGTGGTATATTTTTTGGTCCTAGGGCAACATTTGACCTACTTTTGACCGGTCAAAGGTCAAATTTTCGGAAAAATAGACTTTTTTCAATTTTCCGCGGCGATTGCGGCAAAACGGTAGGAGATATCGACTTGAAACCTTCACTATCGTGTTCCTTGATCAATTCGCTATCGTTTGGTATGTATTTCGTTTCCCTAGCTCTAAAAATGGCGCGTTGGGAGCGCCGGAAGTTGGCAAGGTCACAGTCGGCGGCAGAAATTCGAAAAATCAAAATTTAAATTTTTGAAATCTGATTGTATTTTTGGATTTGGAAGGTCCATTTGCTCCCTATAGAAGCTAATATTGCTGCATATTCCCATTGAGGTGACAAGAATTAGCAAAATAGTGGTTCGGGCGCTTTTCAAAAATAGTACCGGACGCTGTTCCTCTTGTGACGTCATAGCTCCGTGACCTGACCTGACCCGGTCAAGTTTCTTATACCATATGATAGCCAATACTTGCCCCAACATGCATGGGAAGTTTCATCACGATCCATCAGCCGATGTCCGTACCACCGGCAGGAAACCTCGGGCGTTGGCACTCAGTTTGTGAAAATCCGGCCGGAGGCTGTTCCCTTTGTGACGTCATAACTCCGTGACCTGACATGACCCGGTCAAATTTTTTTTTATCAAAAGATGCGCAAGGTTTGCCCCATAAGGTACCCAAAATTTGGCGGCGCTGCGCGCCGCCGTTTTTGCACTATTTCCGAAAAACCTCAGGGGGGGGTTGCACCAACCCCCCCCCCTACATGGGCGAGGGTTAAAGTACATTGTATTTAGAAGTCTTAAGAAATTATTGCCAAAATTTAACTCCTTTAATACTGTTCTCATATATGGCCATGATACCGTTTCGAAAGCCGCTTCGAAATCCGCAGCCATGATGATCCCCGCTTTGCTTTTTTCATTTACATGTGATATATATAACGTCATATAATAGTCGCGTGTTTTCGCCAATATACCTACCCTTTATATATGCCGATTGCGACGGGCCGATGATACGGTCAATTATTTTCTTAAACCTGATTGAGATTGCCGTTGAAATAATCTTATAATCTACGTTGAGCAGTGAAATGGGGCGCCATCCTTTAACAGAGTGTGTTGGTTTTCCGGCTTTAGGGATAAGTGTTATAATACCTTCTCGATGCGTTGCTAATAATTGCCCTCGATTTAAGTTTGACTTGAAAGCTCTATGTAGGAAAATACCTAACTGATTCCAGAAACAGCGAAAGAAATCAACGGTGAATCCATTACTTCCCGGGGATTTTCCTTTTTTCATTGAGTCCAGAACAGATTTTAGTTCCCGTATGGTTATGTCTGTATCTAATTCATTCTTTTCGTTCTCTGTGAGAGATTGGTTGATGTTTTCTCGAATGAACTCTTCGTTCAAAGTTGTATTATGTTCTGAATATTTATCTTGCAGGACATTCGTAAATATGGAGAGTATATCCTTTGCTGTTGTTATTGTTTGTTCATTGTGTTTAATGTACTGTATAGACTTCTTAATTATATTTCGTTTTTCAAGTGACAAAAAATATTTTGTGTTCTTTTCTCCTTCTTCGTGCCATTGTGTCCTTGATCTAATGATAAGCCCTTCAACGTAAGGTTTTCGGTAGGTTTCTAACTCTTCTTGAGCTTTATTTAATAAACGTGCATTTTCTTCGCATTTATTTTGGTTGAAATTTGTGTGTGCTATTTCTATTTTGTTATTTAAATTTCTTTCTACTAATCGTCTTTCCTTTGCTTTTCTTTTGCAGTATCTTACTGTTTCTCCTCTTAACGACATAATAAGAGTCTCATAGAAGAGACCGTCCTCTATTGTAAATTCAACTGAATTGAAGTTATTTTCATTTTGTAGGTATTTTGCATTATATACTGGGATAGCATATTGACTTACTACATTTATTATTGTTGATTGTATTATGTTTATGTACTCATCCTCTTTTAATACTGATTCGTTGAATTTCCACAATCCTGGGCCTTTATTTATTTCCGCAATGTGTATGTTCATTTCTACTATACAATGATCGGTTTTATAACCGGGGTTAATCAAGACGTGTTGTACTAACGGCACCAGCGTCTCATCTACGAAAATCATATCCAATCTCCCACATCTCAATGGATTCCTTTTTGTCCATGTATACTGTAGGTCATTTGGATATAATTTTCGCCATATATCATGAAGTGTGTTTTCATTCACAAAGCTACTGAAAACTCTTTTGGCATTTATATTGTGTTCGCGTGCGTAATGTAACGTGTCTTTATTGAAATTCATTACAAAATTGAAATCTCCGGCCAAAATAATATGATCAGTATGACAAGATTCAATGCGACTCTGAAGAGAAAGGTAAAAATTAGGATTATCTTCATTTGGGCCGTATATATTTGCAAGAAGGTATGTTCTCGTACCTATTTTGCATATTATTATTAAGAAGTTTCCACAATTAGTTTTTTGAATATCAATAAGTTCATGTTGTATATTGTGGTTGATCATAATAGCAACACCCCTACTACGATTTGTGTGGCACGAATGATAGGCTTTCCCTTTCCATAAGCTGTTAAAATATTGTGTTGAGTTTTCTGTCATGTGCGTGTCTTGAAGGAATAAAATATCGAATTTTTTAGATCTCAGATAACTCATTACGTCTCTCCTTTTCTTGATATTACTCAGCCCTCTGCAGTTTAATGTAGCAAATTTCAGTTCAGACATGTTTAGTTAAAGTTTGAACGAGGCGCTCTGAAATTAAATTTAGAAGTAGAAACCACCGAGCCAGAAACGACCGCGCGGAAGCCGCGCGCCGCGCCAGAGTCGAACTCCGGCCTTGTATTTGTGCATATTGATGTGTGTATTTGTGAGTAGTTGTGGTGTGTTTGTGTGTGTGCATGCATAATATGTGTGTGCTTGCTAGAAGTGGGTGCAAAAAGTGCAAATTAGGCATACTAAAAAGTAGAAGAAAAGCAAATAAAAACAATAACGGGGACGGAGCCCACTGACATTCTCGAGTGATCAAAATACGTTTAAACGGAGTGCAAAAATCAAGCAACAGGAGAAACATATCAAAGTCGATAAGTGGCATCGTGAGAAGCGAACGCTAGCTGAACACATGCGTGTAACTATCAAGCTAACAAGTTTTAAACAAATGACGTTGACTTCGCCTTGGAAGACGTAGCACGGGTGAGGACACAAACATTACTTCAGTTTGTAGCAAGGAGCGAGCAGTCCACAAATACATCAAAGAAACAATCACGCACAATCAAGCGAACCGGCCCCGCCCACAAAAGCCCCCCCCCCCCCAGCGTCTCCTCAAATAAGTTTTGAAAAAAACGCCGAAGAAGTCCCCCACAGACGAAATCGGCCCGCCCAAACTACGCATATCCGCAGACCACCCGCTCACCACCACACACTTGCCCAATATAACTACATTACCTCAGTTTGCTGTTGTCTCTCCTTGGAGCACAAATCAACATGATCCGAGTCCTCAACACTGACGCAGTGCGGGTGGCCGCTTCGCGCGGGCCACCGGGCCAGTCTCCGGGGCTGCAGCGATGTATCAGCGCTGGAGTGGCGTGTAGCCAAGCCCAGGGGGATGTCGTCCCGGTTCTCCCCATGTATTATTCGCCAATCAGCTTAACACTACCAGTGACGTCACTGGTGGACTGCCAATCGGGGCCGGCCGGCCGGCCGGGCCCGTGGAAGGCCAAACGCAGACGTTTTCAGAAAAGCGTAAGCCGTATACGGTATAGATACAGTCGTGGATGGAGTTTTGCTGTAATTCGGCTATCCAAGAGTGCGTCAGGGTACCAGGACCCTGATAAAGGTCATAGTGAACCGGCATCTGATAAAACCCGTTCACGGCTTAGCAGCCGACTTCGACCCTTCGCCCTCGTAAAGCACAAAGGCTTGCCGGTCATCAATCATCAGAGGCTCCGGCGTTGAGCCCTCAGAGCCGCCGATATATGGCCTTAAGAAGCACTGGTTTGGGCCTTTAGGACTTCATTCAGGGGTGCCGGTTGAACTCAGAGGTGGCAGTGTGGGGCCCTCAGCTGGGCACCGGTTTGGGGCTTTCACAGCCGCCGGTGAGCGCCCTCGCAGGCGCCGTTGTGGGGGCCTTCAACCATTGGTTTATGGGGTCATCACAGGCGTGTGTGGAACCCTTAGAGCTGCTGGTCCCTGATAGGCCGGTAAGGGCCCTCAGAGGTCGCCAATGGGCCCTGAGAGGCCGGCAAGGGGCCCTCAAATGCCGACAAGGGACAATAAAAAGCCGGTGTGTGACTCTTATGGAGAGAAGTGTGGCTATTCGGAGCACATAAGGTGTTCTTTCGAGCCCTGTGGGGCCCTTCTGAGTCGAAAATGCCAGCGTGGACCCTCAGCCGCCAATTGGCGTCGCAGGGCCCCTCGGGCCCGAGAGGCCCCCTGATCCGATGGGGGCACGTGCCCCCTGCTCCCCCCCTCCGGGTGCAGATAGAGAATGCAATCGGCGGTGCGGGACACAACTGCAATCGTTCCTTCTCCCGTCGCGAGGTCGCCCATCCGACCCATATCCCCAGATTGTCAACCCTGGGGCTCGGGTCGGCAATGTATCGGCAAGGAAATCAGCTTTAGGTGGGTAAAAAAGTTATTAAGAGTCATTAGTTGTCGTTACGTTCAATAATAACAACGATAAAGTGCCAAATGTACCCGACATACGGCTTGGAGCCGGGCGCCGCGCGGTCTCCACCAGTGACGTCACGCTAATGCTTAGCGACCGGTCCATTGGAAATTGCGGGATGATTCTACCTCTCTTATACGGCCTTGGCCAAGCCCGCGCAGCTGTTGCAGGGAGTTGACTCTCGTTCCCACACCGTGCTGCTTCTCCTTGAAGAAGACCTGGCCACCGCGAGTGTAGACTGTAAAAATCTTCTTTTCTCGCTTGGCGGCCAGGAGAGACTGGAAGATGCTGCTCCGCAGCTTGGTCAAGGACTCGTTGATGAACAAGTCCCTACCCCGCAACTCGAGACGCCGGCTCATCACTACGTCGCGCACACTACCTTGTCCCGACTGCACAAAACGCACGATGACGCGATTGTTCGGGCCCGGAAGCCGATGCGCTCGGTCGATGTCTTTCAAGTTCATGCTGAGTCCGGGCATACACTGGTTCAATGTCGACACTACGAGCGCGTTCACGTCCTCTCTGTCTCCCCACGTGTCACCGCGAGCCGAGGACTGGTCACGCGTGTCACGCCGCTCACCACCAGCACCGGCCGCACACTGACCGGCTCCGCCCTCCTCGCCGGCCCGGCGGTCAGCTGATCGTGACTCCACCGCGCGTCCCGGGTCAGGTCCCGGCTGCCCGGCCGGCACCGCCGCGGGCGGCTGCCCTGGCAGGGGCGGCTCCAGGCGAGCCGCCCGGCGAGGCGCCATGGCCGGGCCGGAGAGCACGAGACAGGGCAAGCGAGAGTTGATTTCGGCATCCTCGACGCGCGCTTGTAGAGCCGAAATCTCCTGTCTTGACTGGCGAAGGTCGTCCGATAGCCGATCTATAATGTTGTCCCGTTCCTCGACGTGATGCTCGAGATCCTGAACGCGACCGAGGAGCTTCTCGATCTGAGCCGACATCCTCTCGCGGAACTCGTGGAGGTCTCTGGAGAGGGATGTGGTGACACGCTGCTCCAGATCCTCCACTGCGGCGTCCAGCTCATCCCTGAAACTCCTGCCTCCCTTACTGCTCAGGCTGGACGGGCTTCGCGTGGGCTCGCCGCTGCGCTCTCGGGCGCCACGCTTGCCCGCCGGGGCCTGGTCGCCCGACTCTGAGCGGTCACGCTTTTGGCCGTCGACTGGTGCGTCGCCGTAAGCCCTCACGAGCTGACTCACGGACTGTCGTTCGCCGGCGCCAGTCGGCTGGTCCGTGCTGGTTGAGTTGTCACGGGCCTCAGACTCGGCGCCGACCGCACGGGAAGCATCGGGACGCAGCATGGCTCGCGCGCCACGTCACTGGGTCAGCCGCGACACAGAGAGAAACAAACACTCGACTCGAGAAACTGCGAGTTCCGTCCCCAAAGTGAGCTTAGAAGGTAAGCATGAAGCTTGCGCTCACTGATCAAAAAAAGCCGCCGGCACTGTTGGTCGCACACCGCGCTCTGTATCGGTAGTCTGTACCACTCGGTGGAGAGAGGTGGCGCGCGCGTCCGAACCCGACCGCGAGCACCGGCCGACTGGGGAATAATATTTATGTTTAGCGACCGAAAAAAGTTCGACTTGTCACGACCACTGAGCATGACTATGTAGACATCGTATCAATTTTAGTCGCAAAACACACATATAAATTAAAGTTAAGGTTCTAGACGGCCTTGCCTTTGGTAAAGATCTTGGCACTACTCAAACCCATTGTTCATCGTCAATATAAATTCGCCAGTCGGCCACTCATTTTTGATCAACGGGCTCAGAACTCAGAACTCAGAAACAGAAACAAACTCAGCTCAGAACAGAACAAAACTTGACAGCAGGGGCATTCCACGATAGATCGTACCAGGCCCGTCACCCTCATCTCTCAGATTTTAATGAAAATCGGTCCAAGGGGTAATCATAGGCCCCAAAGACGCCTGGCAAAATATCAGACTTCTCAGATCAAAACTTTTTGAGTTATATTGAATTAAATTTTTTTAACTTCGGTATGTGACGGTGAGTTTGATGGCCTATAACTCAAGAACGGGTTAAGCAACCAACAAAAAGTAAACAACACTAAGCTTGCGATGAATCAAAAATTAATATTACTATTTAAAAATTCCAAAGAAAAAATTTCATTGTTGAGCAAAAACCTTAATCTTTTTTCATTTGCCTCTAATGACTTTTGGGACCAAAATTTTTCACATTTTCATTTTTTCAAAATAATCTTCATGTCATTGCAAATCGACATGCAAAAAATTAGAAAGGTGTTCTTTCTATAAGTTCCTCATTTTCCCGCAAACAAAATGGGTTTCGGAGGGGTTGATACGACCCCAGCACGCCGTTTCGCTTCTAATAGAGTTAGAGCCTCGCAGAAAAAACGAGCGTGTGTGCCGTTACAAGTCGCAGCGATTGGTACCCGATTTTAAGGTCTCAGGTTAACCGGTAGCGTCTGAGATCAGGTCACGTGACTGAAGTTACGGGTTCGGTTTTTAGTAAATAACTTCGCAAAAAATGGCCGCAGAGCCGCGATTTTGGCATCATTGTGTTCGCCTAGCTCAGGTGCATCGAATGGTATACTTTTTGCTAGGGTGAGGTCAACTTAAGTAGTTGACCTCGGGTCAAGGTCAGGTCAGAGCCCCTCAGGTCACGAAGCTGGGCAAAGGGTATCATATGGCATATCATTCGATTCGGAAGGTCTTCCCGAGTCCATTGGTGGCTTTCCCGACTCTCTAGCTCCATTTGATCGGGAGTTATTGACGAAAAACTCGTACGACCCTAGTGACGTCATAAATGACGTCACGCAAGGTTAACAATGCAAAAGTAAAGCATTGGACTTTGCACGGAGTGCATGAAATCACGATACCATTTACGTGGGATAGTTTTAGATCATTCTCGGCGCCAAAATAACAGTTTTTATATTTCCCCATTGATTTATAACAGTGATGTCACGTGACCGACCTGACCTCATGTAACCTTGAAAAATTCCCAGATATACAAGTTGTGAGACCTCTGGAGGACACCATGTATGCGTCCTGTAACTTTCATCTCGGACAGCTATGGTCATTGGCGTCCAAAACAATGTCAGAACCAAACAGCCTTTTTCACCCTCACGCTTATAGGAAAGAGGGTTGAATGAACCCTCTTTTCACTTTTTTCAGATGACTCAGACTTGAATTGAAATTTCAGTAACCCGTGATGTCACTAGGCAGCTTTACCACGCCATTTGTAAGCTCCCCTCCCGAAATCACTATTCGAAACCGTTATCGTGACGTAAAATAAATACATTTATAGAAAGAACACCTTCCTAATTTTTTGCATACTTCTTAACAATGAGCCAAATATTTTTTTAAAGAAATAAAAATTCAAAAAAATTTGGTCCCAAAGTCCAAAAAATACAAATGAAAGAAAACTCGATATGTCATATATCAAAAATAGCGTATTTTTCGAAATTTCAAAAATACATATTAATCTCTGTTTCATTGCAAGTTCAATGTTATATAACATTTGGCATTTGAATAATCCGTCTTAGAGTTACAGCCCGCCAAACTTAGCGCTGCAAAGCAAGATCCAAAAAATGTTATACACTATAACTCAAAAAAATACTTATCTGATAAGCCTGAAATTGTTACAGGTGGATTCAGAGCCCCTGATTACCCCTGAGACCAATTCTCGTCAAATTCCGAGAGATGAGGGTGTCAAATTGGAAAAAAGTGGTACGATCTATCGTGGAATGCCCCAGCATTCACACAATGGAAATTCCGAAATAAATCATACGAATAGGCGATAGCCATTCCAACACATTCATGCGGAGGGTGCAGTTATTGAATGAGTGATACCTCTACTACAACGGCGGAGGCCCGAATCCAGATTCACACAGTCACTGCCTGCCAGGCGCGTAACCACGAATCTGAAGTTACTGGGGACCACATGGAGGGCCGCGAATACCAAATATGATATTTCAGGATCAGCCTTCGCCGGAATGCGTGTGTGTGTGTGTGAAGGGGGAAGAGGGTGGGGGCGTTTTTGGCCACACCTGCCAATTTTTTTTTGCGCATGTAAGGAAAACCGCGGCGCGCACCGCCGTGAAACTTGGTATAGCTTATGATATATCAATTTCGCATCGTGTGTGAAAATTTTGCCCCCAAGTCACCTAAGGTCAGGTCACCAGGGCAGGGCAAGTAAAGTAACCAAGCCTCTAAAAACTTTGTGACTTTGTCATTCCTATAGTTTACATCCCAGAAGTTTGAAACTCGAGCTTTTACGTGAGGAAATCAGTATGAAAAATTCGTATACCTATCTCAAAGTTTTCACATCGGTGACCTAATGTCAGGTCAATTTTACGACCTCTTCATTATAGGTCATTGGGAGGAAATTGAAATACTTTCTTTTGGCCGAAAACACATTCAAAAACCGTGACACAGGTAAACATGACACACTGAACCGGAAAATTGCACCTGTGACCCCTCAATGCCCCTCAGCTCATCTTAGGTCATGAAACATCTCCAACAGTTTTTTACCACAACTTTAGGTAGAAACATGCTAGAGCGCTGAAAACAGCATGAATGTGTTCAGCTCAACAATACCAATCAAATGGCATGCAACATGACCTTTTCCCTGACCAGGGGTCAAATTTTAAAGTTGACCTTTTCAGGTCAACTTATAGTTCATTCGACACGTCTCGACGAGACAAACGCGATGCCGGTAAAATCAGCGTCATACAAGTTTTAAGTCCAAAGCTATGATGCAAAAACCTTTTCCGCAAAAACGCAGCCTGGAAGCTAAAACGTTGACCTTAGGTCAAGTCTGCGAGCATTACTCAGAAATGCTTTTGAAAGCGCTATCGAATGCGCTTTCCCGCAGCATTGCAACTCTATTGGTTCCTGACTTATGCGTCGATTTGTGAAAAGTTGTCAAAATTTGGAACAAAATTTCGTGAAAATTTTACAGTTGGTGACCTGTAGTGACCTCAGCTATGACCTGATAAAAAAATGATGTAGGTAATTCTGGAAGATACTGTAGCGAGCTATCTGTTGCTTTTCACTTCGTCTTTCTAGCTTGCTTACTTTCCGATATAACCTGGTGTGGCCAAAAAGCCCCCCCCCCCCCCCCACCATGGCGAAGTTGGCTGAGAGGCCCACCCGGGTGCTGGTTAAACAAAACATCCATAGTTTTGTCTTACGTTGACTACATCTTTTCACGTCGATTTAGAGACAATCTGTCGCTATTTAAGCAAATTGAGGTCGTCAGTTTTACTGGGGACGGTCCCCAGTAACCCAAAAGCTACTGGGGACCGGTCCCCAGTGTCCCCAGTGGTGGTTACGCGCCTGCTGCCTGCCCTAACTGCTGAGATAAGGCGAGTCGGATGTTCGCTCGACCTTTTTCGCGATATCCGAACAAGGCCATCCCATTGGGACCCCTACAGGCCTGCACCTCACTGTAATCGAGGAAGTGGGTCGGGAAACTTTTTCCATTCGAGCCCCAGGTCGTGCAGCGCTCTAGCTCTGCGACGAATGAGCGGGCTTTGTTTCCGCCGTATAAAGACAAATGTGATGACGTTCAGCAGTAAGCACTGCAATAAAACACTGATTACCGGGCTATCCACACATCGTGATTTTTTGCATGTGAGAGTGCGAGTATGCGGGAGGATTATTTAATATTTTTGACAAAATAATGTAAGGTTGCTGGCTTAATTCTTGCAAATAAATGTGCCACCAGTTATGTTGTGAATGGCCCAAAGACAAAATACGATCAAAATGCATTGCCGTACAATATACCACGTGCACACGCTGCTATATTTTGTATACCTACTGGCCTGCTAGATTTTGCTTACTTACCGCGATATACGTGTCGCAGCAACTAAAGCTACTCGGAATCTGTGGCGAATATCAGCGCTAAAGCAGAGCAGACAAGCTCGTAATCTTTTTGTTGCTGTCTGCTTCTCTCTGTGCTGCGGGCGGCGGGCGGAATTAAACTCCATTCTGCCGCAAGGTCGCAGAACACGATAATAGGGGTGAACTGAGTGGCAGAATCTGAGACCTGACGGCGAGGGCCTCGGTCTGGGCCTCTGCTCTCCTGCCAGTCGGATGGTGAAAGAAAGTCGGCTATGGTGTGAATATAGGTACTATGAACTCAGTTCGTGTGATGCGATACAGCCTACCACTCTACATAGGTAACCGATTGCCTGTGAAAAGTGGAACATCATTCTGTAGTCAACTGTATTGTGTAGGCCGCTCTGTATATCCATGATCATAATAACCATGATACTTTATGATTCGCTAATCCTGCACCCCTCGGTCTTTTCGTTACCCTCTAACCCGCCGGTGAATTCCCACATCTCTAACCCGACAGGTTGTCGATGTGTCAGCGCGCGAGCCGTGTCGGTTTGCGGCGGGCTCTATTACCAGTCCTCTAACCGCCAGCTGCGACCACAGCTGCGGGTCGGAGCGCAGCGCCAAACAGCCACAGACAGCCCGACCCGACCGCCACCCACCGGTCGCGGGGAGGGCACCCGGGGGCGGGAGAGGGTAGGGGTTAACCTTCGCGGGCGCGCGGGTTTACCACATGTCCGCGGCTGAAAGTGAAAAGGGGTGGAGCGGGACAACCCGCTTGAAAGTTTGGCCCCTTTGGAATGTAGTGTCGCGGAAATTGCGCAATGTGCAGCGCTAGCTTACGTGACCCAGCATTTTATACCGCATTTGAAGCTTTTACATCAATTTATCTCGTGACTATGGAACTTGTGCCATATACATATGGTATCGTCGGGAGCTGCTTTTAATGTTTTTTTACCAGTTTTGAAGTGAGCTGAGCTTAAACAACGAGCGCAGGTATAATACAGATAAACTCGTAAACATGCATGACCCTTGCATGATAAATAACACGCATGCAATGTCACGTAACTGGGGACTCCCGTGGGATTCCTTTCCAAGGTAGCAGTCATCTGCTTCTTGTTGAACACGTTGAACATCATCATGTTCCCTAACCAGTGGTAAATCCCTGAGTCTGGTCAGCGCCCCTCCGCATCGTTCTCAAAACATCGTGATGATGGAGCAATTCATCAATTCACCACCCTCTCCGTGACGAAATATCAGCCACTGATCGGGGCCCCGCCAACCGGAGCCACAGCGCAGCGGCGGTGCCGATGGGTCACGTCCTGGTATCATGCAGACAAGAGCTAGTGTTGTTTTCTGAAAGCCACGGACAGGCTGACAGCGACTGCCCTGACAGACAGACAGATCGACGGCCGGCGTCCTGAAATACTGTCAGATGACAGACAAGAGCTGGCGTAACGAGAACGACAGACAGCCATCGACAGACTGACGGCCGGCGTCCTGACATACTTGTCAGATGACAGACTGGCCGCCGAGCTCAGAGTCCCTACGCTGACCTTTGTGGAGCACGCACAGCGCGTGCGCACTGCGCGCCTACTGCAGATTGGTATGACAAAGCAGCTCCAGCTCTCATTGCTACGTGTAAAAAGTACACTGCCTTCTCGTAAGAACAGTGTTGTCGCCATTGTGCAGTACTGGGACTTGTTTTGGTGTGTGTGGTCAGGCAATGTTCAGTTCTAGCACTCACCGTTGTGGAGGACTCGCACGTTGTTTTGGTGAGCGTGGCAGACCAGCTCAGCGTCGATAAAGTCAAACAGCACGATCGTTGTGAGCTTCTTCCAGTCGAACGTCAGCCACGTCGACTGGGTTGTGTTCAGGACGAACGCAAATACCTGCCGGTCAAATGGGTTCAATAATTTGAGCGCCGCTCAATAATTAATGATCGTTATGCATGATTCACAAAATGAACACATTACAACTGCATTGAGTCATAGGCAGTCGATAGAGTTTACCATTTACAATAAACATTTGACAATCTTGACTGGTGAAATTATATTTTGTCATTTTTAGTAGAATGAAGACTACGTGCGCCGGGAACCCTGTCCCTGTCAATACACAATGTTCCCCACCCTCAGCTGTCATCGTGCCGATCAGTGAATAAGACATCAATCGATTTGACGCAGATGTTATCAGCTTTTTTATCGTCCCCGATGTTTTACCAACCATAAAAACAAGACTACATCGAAAGGCGAGCGGGTCATATTTGAAAATGTCAATCGTAAGTACCCAAATCCAAATGGTGAAGTCCAAATCGGACTCCCTGTTCCAAACGATATAGATAGACCCTAATGTACCCATTCCAAGCGAATATAATTATTTATTTAGTACACTCTTAACCCGCCTCCGTACACCTGTCTACGATTCTCTTCGCCAGTTTTTGCCTTGCTTCGCCAACTCTCTTCGGTACCTCCCGGTCGCCGCGCGACCGGTCACCTTAGTTTGCCGCCCTCGACCTTCAGCGAACAAACCTCGTTCGAATGCAAAACTAACGCCTCTCTTTCTTCCATCCACTAATCAGGAACACCCTGTCGAAACAGGCTCTCCGCCTTGTCTGTAATCTGATGGCGCGGTGTCGACAGTCAGACAGGACGAACTTCGGACCGGCGCGAGCTGCCGGGGCACTGGCCGGGCGGCGCCGCGACCGCATGCAACAGCACGTGACCCGAGCGGGGCGAGTGGGCAACTTTTCAACAGCTGGAGCGGACGCTTTAAATGTTACATGCAGGGTGGCGAAAGCTCACGTCCGCAAGCCAGTGTGATGTGTGAGTGATGCTTCGAGTTTGAGTGGATTTCCGGACTCCGGTTGCGTGGTGTGAAAATGCTACTTTCGGGAAAGGTAATAAATTTAGGCATCTTATTGGCCACGCAGTCGCCGGTGTTTACACCCAGCCATACACTACGTAAATTTCACTACGAGGTTATGAGTATGTGCATTTATAAACGGCAGTAGGATGTAACGACTGCACTGAGGCCAAAGTTGGGTCACGGATGGACTCTGCAGCTCATAACAACTAACAAGCATGTACGAAAAAAGCAAACCAGTCCGAATGTGTTTACTCCACTCTTTATACATATTTTAGACCAGTAACTCACGAAATAAGGAAATAGCTCGACATGGACGGTCGACTTTCCATGGACTCGGCCTTCAGATACCGCCGCTGCGTTCCTGCCGCCCTCACCATCCGCCGTTTATTGCACACCAGACGGCTCCGAGGGCGGTACAGATGAGCTAGTGCAGCTCCGCCCGCAACGCTCGGCCGGGAGGTCCAGAAATCACGGCTCGCTTCACGAGGCCATTCGCCGTGAAATAGCCTGCCAGACGCTCACAGGGCTGCTTTTCGCTCGATTTGACCTTCAGGTCTGCATGAGCAGCATAGGGAGGGGTCGTTTACGGCGAGGAAGGCATGCGCTCTTCACTATTATGTAATTATTATAAAGCAAATTTGTTTATTTTGGGAGAGCATCACGATGAGTGCCGACATGCCTCGCGGTTCCTGACAGCCTCTGTTACAGTGTGTTTATGTAAGAACTCGACAGAACGGGAGCGAGCCACAAGATGGATGGGTTAATAGTTTCTTAATTCAGCAGTAAACTGCGATCACTGGTCACTGGCTGGGGTATTGTATTGGTTAGGGCTCTGAGCGATTCAAGGAAGGGGGAGTTATTATGGAATATTTGCGCCTCGCAGCCCCCGTAGTCCATCAGCCTTGCAACTAAAAAAACAAAACAAAACGCACCGCTCGATGCTGAGCAAGAAGCCAGAGGTGCACACCTAATTCAACCCCTCGAAAGGCCATAGAACTTCGACTGTTACCCACGGTCGCCCCTTCGTACCAGCATTCCTCAGACATAGAAAACACGACAGAGCACATACCGAGTGGTTACGCTATCCGTCTGACAACTCCGCATGTCTGTGGCACAAACAAGTGACGACACTGGGCCTCCAGAGTCCAGTCCGCCCTCCCGCGTCCAAAGGAGAGCCGCCCATCCAGCGTATCTTTTCGAGATAAGGCCGTCACAACTTTGTGCCATAGCTGGATAAGAAACTAGCTGGATAACACCCGAGTGTATCGTTCAGAGATAGGCGGACGACGCTCCCAGAATAGCCCCGCCCCGGTCAGCGGTTACATGGGCACCGAGACTAAACAACCAACAGGGGGCCGTGGGTGACGGAGTGTGTACCACTGATCACTCGGAGGCACGCGACCAGACAGGACACTTACGCTATCATGCAGCCGCCGACGCCCCAAGTACACACACTAGCTAATCGGTCCGGTCTAGGGCAACGGGTCCAAGCGTTGACCCTTTTGAGGGCGGTATTGGAGTAATGCGCACTAACCCCATTGAGACGGTGGAGGACGGCGTGGCGTGGCGCCCGTGATGGTGTAAGTTTTAGAGAAATTTGCATATGTGTGTATATCAGTCTTTTACGCCTGCCAACTCCAGTTTGACATGTGTATGTTCAGTCTGACACAGGAGATGGTGTCAAGACAATAACATCAGCGGAACATAAACAGAAATGACATCAAAGAAGTCCCAGACTTGCTAGTCACTTTTGCGGAACGATCGCTAAAAACTGTATCCTACCATTACCAACACAAGTGTCCTGTTCAAATACGAACAATGATTTAGGAATACAAGTGATAAAATAAAGACGCAGAATCGAATTCATGACAGAATAAACACTAAACAGACATCCTTATGTGCAAGCACATTAGATAAAGAGGAAAACAAGGGCCGTTGACGACTGTTTGGACGAGATTAGAGAGCACACTACATATTCTTAAGAAAGGTCAGCTTTCCTGTTTCAGGAATAGTCCGGAAATGCGCGTGTCTCTCTCAGGAACCGATGTTGTCGGCCCTGCGTCAAGGCCAATAATCATCGCTAACTGGACCGAAAATATCTGCAGACGCTGTAATGGACAGCCGACAAAACATGGGCAGCGCCATTCGTGAAAGAGCTTGCAGGAATTTCCTGAGAATCAACGTAAAAAGCACCATTTCTAGGTCCGGCTTGATTGCTTTATTTACATAATACGGAGGCGCAGTAGGGTTCGATTATTGAAGGCAACGGAAACCATTTATGTAAAGCAGGGTTGTGCTCGACTCAAAAAAATTTGCCGACTCGACTCATCATTCAACTTCAGAATGCCCTGACTCAACTCTGACTCAAACAAGGAGCTGATTTTTTCCCTTGACTCAACTCATGACTCAAGCGGCTCAATTAAAATATGAGTTGACTCAAACTTGACTCAAATTTTTTGTTGAGTCAAGTGTGTTGACTCAAAATTGACTCAGATAAAAAAGTTGTTGAGTGGGGGGGGGGGTGAAAAAAATCCGGCAGCAGGTCCAGGCCTAAGTTGTTAAGCGGGGGGGGGGGAGAATGAAAAACTTATACCTACTATATATTGTTTCACAGATAACAGTAGTACTACTGTTATCTGTGATTGTTTCTAAAAAGTTGAGTCAGCTGACTCATGTTCCTAATTGTTCTTGACTCAACTCAATGTCAAAAGTTATTTTACGGACTCAACTCTGACTCAACTCAACACCTTAATATTTTTGTCCGACTCAACTCTGACTCAACTCAACAGCTCAACATTTTATCCGACTCGACTCAAATCTGACTCATTTGAGTCAGAGTTGAGTCAAATTTCTGACTCGACTCATGAGTCAAGCACAACCCTGATGTAAAGTCGACGCCGTCCTTGCAACATATATCTCGTAAAATTGAAAATAGTTTTTTTCGCGTCCTTGTGACGGAAAACCCTCCTCAATATGTAATTCTCTACATTAAATCCCTCTCAGTATCATCTCAGTATCTTCTGAAGCACGTCAACACCTAACAGGTGATATTGACCCGTTCTTTTCCATAAGCATGATTTCCAAATCGGTCACTCGCCACAACACATTTTGCCTTCACAGTGGTGTAAATCTGAAAAGCATCTGCTGGCCTCACCTCGTTGACCTCAGTTTTGGGTTTGAACAGGGGCCGGCACCAGTCGGCCAGCGAGCACACGCAGGGCGCCGTGGTGGGTGTCGGCGGCGGCGCCGGGGTCACCTCGTCGCGGCTGAAGAAGAACACGGCTGACGCTGCCGGTCGCGGGCCGGCCAGGGTGACCGCCAGCAGCAGCAGCAGGGCCGCCGGTCCGGCGCACACTCGGCGGTCCAGCATGGTCGGCTGAAAAATAACGCCGGGGGTGAGCGGCAGAAAAGCTGTAAGAAGCAAGAACTTTGGGCTACTTTTATCTAGCTAGCTACATCTTTACACTGGTGGTTGGATTAGGAGAATGATTTATAATCATCAGACCTGAGGTCTTTCCGGCGCGGAACGGAAAATTCAAAGTGATTGGGGGCCAAAACGATTTTCATCGATCGTAGCAAATTGTATAGTAGGGGAAGTTGGGGCAATGCCGGAGTTGGGGCAAAGCCGAAATTCGAGATATTTCGAAAACCGTAAGACATGGATGCCACCTGTCAGTGATGCTCTGAAGCTTTTTTTTTTTTTTTTTTTTTTCTTCTAAGATAGTCCGTTACCCATGATCAGGTAACCAGGAGTGCCCCCTCCCACAGTCCCGGCGACGCACAGAGACCTTACTTTAACACCAGGTAACATAATAAATTGATCAAGTCGCGGCACTCCCTGCTAAGAAGTGGAAAATATAAATAAAATATAACGCATGCAATACTACTAAAAAATGTTAGTAAGTACGCCAAAAAGGAGGAAAGTAGTCATTGCCAAGTGAAGCAAAATGACTGCCCACTATACCAACACAAGCAACTATCATTTATACCAGTGTTAGTAATTAACGCAATACGCATTCATACTCAATGTGGGGAAAAGCATGCCTGGTCATGTTCTTGCAAGGTTATTTTTATTGCCGAAACCCTTGGCTCCGTCCGGCTAAGCTAGGCTTGTTGCCAGACAGAACCTCAGGAAACAGCACGGACTAGAGTATTTTAAGAATTAGTACAATAAGTTGTATAGATGTCAATGTAGGTAATGCATGTAACCTACATTCAATTTGCATATTTACCATAAGGCAAATATGCAAATTGAAATAGACAATGATTGAGAAGGGTGGTACACAAGGATTTATTGTAGTTGGTATTTAAAATAGGTATATACGAATCGTTAAGTTGTGTACGTGCATGACATGCACATACGTACATACATGCATATGCATATGTATCAAGTACGCGAAACATACACATATACATACACACACGACACATATGCATCCCACAAACCAAAGTGGGTAATATGTACTATTTCCAACGCAGAGTACACCGTGGAAATAGCACATATTTATACAAACCCCTAACGATATACGAACAGTATAGCTATACACAATATATAGGTAGGAATAATGTTTGTCGCTATGAGGTTGATTATTCTTATTATTGTTTTGATTGTTCATTAATAGTTCATATTTATCTTAAGTGTTGTATGAATCAACAAAGTGTCTGCGTATCACCTTCTTTATTATTTGTTTTGAAGATGGAATATGATTAACAGTTGTGAAAAGAGGCGCAACAATGCTATTCCATAATCTAGGACCTAGAAATCTGATAGTAAATAGTCGGTAGTTGCGATTAGAGAAGGGCTGGTTGAAGTGAGTGGTACGCCTCGTGCCGGCATGGTTTTCGGGACTCAAATCAAACAGGTTGTTAATTGTTTCTGGAAGTTGTTCTTTAATAAATTTGTGCATAACAAGAAGCATATGAGATCTCGCTATATCAGTTATCCTTAATAAGTTATATTTTTTGAAAATAGGCACAGAGCTCTGAGGTGGGTAAACTCGTTCAATTAGTCTGACAGCTCTCTTTTGTAATATGATGAGTTTTTCTAACTGAGCATGGTAATTATTTCCCCAAACGATACAGCAATAGTTAAGATATGGAAGAATTAGGGCATTATACAAAAGGAGGGTCGTTCTCTTATCAATATAGAAGCGTGCTCTTGCCATTATTCCGATGTTCCTGCTAACGATATTTGATGTATAGTCTATATGTTTTGTGAACTTCAATGACTTATCGATGAAGACTCCTAAATATTTGATAAACTCTTTCTCTTTAATTTCAGTTGAATCAAGTACTACGTTTACTTTTAACCCTGAAGACTGAGTTGCATAATGCTGTGTGAAAGTTTTTGTGCCGTTTAGAGAAAGAAAGTTTGCATGAAACCAGTTACTGACTTTTTCAGTAACTTCATTTACAGTTCTTTGTAGGCTATGTATGCATTTATCTTTAAATATGATTGCAGTGTCATCTGCATAGGAGAGGCAAGTTACGTCAGGACTGATGTTTGGTAAATCATTTATATATAATATAAATAACAGAGGACCCAAGATCGATCCCTGTGGAACTCCCATAGTAACATTTTTGACAGATGAGTATGCTTTTCTTATTTTCACACATTGCTTCCTTTCTTGCAAGTATGAAGATAATATTTGTTGTGATTTGTGTCTTATACCATACCTTTGTAGTTTTTGTAGTAGCAAATCAATGTGCACCGTATCAAAAGCTTTTCTTACATCTAGAAATAAGCCGAGCGCAAAGTTGCCCTCTTCAAAGGCTTTAGTAATTATATCTTGTAGAAGAAGAATCGGCATATAAGTTGACTTTCCTTTTTGAAAACCAAATTGATTACAGTGAATAATGTTGCTTCGGTTAAGATGCTCAATGAGCCTTCGGTATATTAGTTTTTCAAGAATTTTTGAAATAAAGGGTAAAATGCTAATTGGTCTATAATTACCCACTTGCTTTTTATCGCCATCCTTAAATATTGGTTTGATGATTGCCACTTTAAGGGGTGATGGAAATTCAGCTTTGCTCAAACAGGTGTTCAAGAAGTAGAGTAAAGGATTTAGTATGGCCTTGTATGAAGCTTTAAACAATTTAGAGTTAATGTTGTCGATACCAGCACCGACATTTTTCAGTTTATTAACTATATCGATAAGTTCTTGTTCATTTGTAAGAGTTAAATCCATTTCTTCATGCACGAATGGTACTTCGCTCAGTGGGTCAAATGGTGAAGGTGGTATCCTTTTCCTTAAAGTTTCACCTATCTCGGAAAAGAATTTGTTAAAGGTTTCTGCAATATTTTGATCATCAGTTACTGTTTTGTCATTGCCATCTGAAACTTCGCAAGGAATGTCATCAGTTTTGTTGCCAGTGTTTATCAAAGATTGTATAGTTTTCCATGTTTCTTTGGAGTTGCCAGAGTTTTTATTGAACTCATTAATGTAATACAATCTTTTGGCAGACCTAATGACGCGCGTGAGAATGTTCCGATATTGATTGTACTGAGTTGTATTATTATGTGAAGGATTTTTTAGCTTATTTTTAAACAACTTGTTTTTTTGGGTAATAGAGGTAAGAATAGCTGGAGAGATCCATGGCATCCTCGGATGGTCTTTCCTGGTGAATCTTTTTGTGTAAGAGAAGGCTGTTATACCATTGTTGTATGTTTCAATTATTTTGTTTGCCATGGTATTAGTACAAGTTTCTTGATAAATATTTCTAAGTTCATTTGATATATAGGATTTGAATTCATCAATCTTCCTATAATCAAATATCTGTTGCTCATTTGTCAATTTTATTTGCTCCTTAGCAGTGTTTATGTGAACATTTAGAGATGCATAGATAGGAAAGTGATCGGATAGATCACTTAGGATAATGCCCGAGTGTGCCACCCTTGTCAAATCATTGCAGAAGATGTTGTCGATAAGAGTGTGAGATGGGTGGCAGGAGCGTGTTGTTTTTGAAATGGTAGGGAAAAAGCCATGAGACAGTTGGTTATGTAGAAAAGCTTGAACAGCTGGATTGGATCCAATTGAGAAAAGATCAAAGTTAAAGTCACCAGTAATCAAAGTGACCTTGTTAAGATTGTTAAGCCAAATGAGTAGTTTTTCAAGTTCTTCATTGAACTGATGTTTGTCAGTACTAGGTGATCGATATATTTGACATATGATGAGACAAGTATTTTGAATTTTAATCTTTGTGCAAATAACCTCAGCCGTAGTGAATGTAGGACTGTCTAGGCATTCTGGGGACAGATAACTCAGACTGTAGATTGCTGAGCCTCCACCCGCACCAGCTGATCTGCTACAGAATGCAGCCTGGTAGCCTGGCAAATTGTAGCACTTTTCAATATTTTTGGTTAACCATGTCTCAGATATGGATATAACATGCCAAGTAATCGCAGTGTCATTAAGAAGGCTGCAGAGATCATCTAATTTATTGACCAAAGATCGTGCATTTACATGTAATATGTTCAGCTGCTTGTCTGTGTTGCAATTTATAGTTTTGTAAACACTGCTAGGCATATCAAATGAACAGTTCGTTCTTATTTCTTCATACTTTCGATATGGAAATATGCCATTGGTTTCGTCATTGCTTTCATCAAGAGAAAAAGGATCTAAAGTTTTGTTTAGTGGGATGTCTATCATAACACTAAGAGCAATGAAGATAGAGCAAAGGGTTTCAAATCACATGGAATCAGGTTCAGAGAGAGAGACAGGGAGAGAGAGAAAAAAAGCCTTCGAAAGTATGGCAGCAGGCAAAGAAACCCTACTATTGTATCATTTTTTTATATTTTAATTAGAGGCAAACACCTATCACTGTATATTCTCTAACACAATGATAATAATCAGGGCGCCATCTAGAACCATTTAGTTGAAGTGAAAGATAAGTATCTTTAATAGATGTCGCTGGGGTGCTGTGGCCCGGCCCCACCACCAAGGCTGAATCCTCCCAAAGAAGGATGAAAATGACTAGGTAGCATATGAGGAGAGGAACACGAGGTTTGATAAGTACATGTTTGCTTAATTTATCAGCTGAGTATGTGACTAGAATAGTGTTATGTTCATGTTCAGTAATTCAGTTTTTTTTTCTTCTGGATGCTGGCTGTATGGGAGCATCTTGTTATTATTATTATTATTATTACTTACTTTTGTATTATAGATTATTCTGTGAAGATTTGCCCCCAAAACCAGGCTATATGCTTGTCAGAAGCATAAGCTCAGCTGATATATCAGCAGAGGCCAAGTAGCAAAGGACTGAACTGACTCATTTTACAATCACACATAGCGCCCACACATACTGTAAAACCAATCCGTTTGCTGGATTGAGGCATGTTGCCATGCTCATTCACTCATTAAAACATCCTGTCTCCAAACAGGGATCACATATATACAGATAAAACTGCCTGTCTCCAGGCATGGGGAGGGCATACACACATATAAAACAGCCTGTTTCCAGGCAAGGCGCACACTCACACAAAGCCTGGAGGCTAACCACTCACACTCAGTCCAGGCCACACTACCTCATCCATGATTCAGCCATGAGCCGAGCAATCTGCCAGCCACCCGGGGGGAGGGGGGAAATCTTCAACACAATTTGAGATATTATTGGTGTTGCTGCAACCTATGCAGCATTGTCACAGCAGTGCTACATTATGCTGGTAAGGTGTGGAATTGTGTAAGTGCATTATGTGCAACAGTGAGAGATGCATATGTACCTTGAATTGTACATATGCATCTCCCCATTCAATTGCATTGTACGTGAACAACACAATTGACCAACTGTACTGCACATACACAGCAACAGTCAATGCACCATACATTTCATCAGTTATTTGCAATGTGTTACTTTTAACTTTACACTCAGCTCCTGTAGTAGGTAGGTAGTAAGGGATGAATGTGTTTAAATTTACTTCAAAGATTTGAGGGATGACAAGGATTGAACTAAGAGGTCTACAGACCAGACAAGTGAGGATGCGAAAGCAAATTGGGAAAAGAAGCCCAGAGAGGCAGCGCCGAGCCACAGCAACCCTATGTTCAAAGGAATTTATTATGTTGAGCTATAAGCAATATTGAAATGATTTCAGTAAATCATATGACGTCAGGTGACATATAATTCTATTTTTCCCACACTTACTTCTTTAGGGCAGCCTGACGAGTCAAGGGACCAGCAGCCTTCTTGTTCCTTTCTACCACCAGACTTTCCAGGCTTTCTGTTTTGTTGAGGACATTGCCTGCTGGGATCTGTTCAAAGGTTTGGGAAATCAGGAATCTGCCATGGGAAGAGTTTCCACGGGCACCAGTATAGGAGAGGGCATCGGCATCACGCATTGCCTGGATGATTTCTTCCCTGGTGAAGGAAGGCTGGATGCGGGCATATCTCTTGTCCTTAGAATCCCTGGCCAGGATGATGCCATTTTTGGAGTGGTAGTTGATGACATGATCATTGTTTCGCTTCATGTCTGAAAGAATTTTCACCTGTTTGGCACGCCTGTCAGTCAAGTTTTCATGAATGATGACCCCTGCAGCCTCCGTTTGGTTGAATTTAGCCTGGTACACTTTGTTCCTATCATCCATGTCCTGGAATTTCACTACCACCCTCTTCTTGTTTCTCAGGCGGTGACAAGCCACCACTTCTCCCTTCATGTCCACCTTTAACTTTTCCTTGATAACTTTGATCGCCATGGCCCTAGTCTCGTCAGTGGATTCATCTTTCTTTGGCTCTGGGACTCCCTCCCCACTCAGAATCAAACACGATTTCCTGGAGTACTGCTCTACCTCATCAATGGTGTCCTCTAATTTTTTGACAGCCTTGTGAAGCTCAGAATTTTCTTTTTTCAGGTTTTCATTCTCTACCTTCAGCTGAGCTAACTCTTTTTTGACACCCTCCATCTCCTTACTCACGGCCTCAGCTACAATAGCTTTAATCTCCTCCATCTCCCTCGCTGAACCCCAAAATCAATCACAAAATCAAAAAAGACACAAAGAAATTATGAGAAAAAAGCAAAAAAGGACAAAAGTGAAAAGCAAAAACTGGTAAACTATCAAATACACCCAAAAAATCGAATCGAATCTACGCGTCACAATCGCCACGAGGAGACACTTCCGCGCTCGACCAAGGTCAGACCGGGAATGACTAAGTGACTACAATTATCGCATGTTTGTTACGAGTCGTCATTCGGAATACTTCGACTGTGAGGGCGCCAAGAGCGTTTTCAAGGTACGTTTCCCTTGTACTACATGCGCCTTTGAAGCTGCATTTCTTACTCATTATGCTACCGTTTGTCTGGCCAATTCGGTCAAGTAATCTTTAGCATGTCTTTGCATAAGTGTGCTGCCTATTTGAAATTTATACAGCGCGTTGAAAAGTTATGGGCCTGCAAATGAAAGTATGTCTGGCTGGGGTGATGCCGAAAACGTGCGATTACGCACGTGTTAAAAGCACGCTACGTGGACTTTACTGCTGTAGAATAGCAACGCGTATTTTTAGTCAAACAAATTACACTTTCAACCGACACAACGGCCTGTTACCTATAAGGAATGATTTACCTGGCATTTTCTTATTATATCACACAATTATAACTTCCAGTGTGCACCGCGTCCTCAAGCTCTTAAAACGCGTGTCAGCTTTGATGAATTCTGGATAAAGTTTGAGATAAAATGGCAAAACATCAATGTCGGCATTCCCCGTAGATCATTTCTCCCATTTTCGGCTTTCCCCGCAGTCCGGGGCAACGCCGAAAAAGTCACTTGTTTGATATTTTTAGTTTGTGCACTTAACGGTATGCAAATTCATCAAATGCGCCTGGTATGTATGAAAGGCAAAAGACTGGCCTCTCGAATGACGCCAACAAGAATAGCTTATGTTGTCTACCTTGCGTGCTACGGGCGTCAGAAAAAAGTCTTCGGCGTTCCCCCAACTTCCCCTAATCAGTGCAGCTAACTACAGCCGACACCGCCGAGAATACGGCAACTGCACAAGTGTACAACATGTGTGCTCTCCGACACATGATATCCTTCATCATTGTTGATTGATAAATAATTATCTTGATTGATTTGTAAAATATCAAACCAAATACATTTATGTGACAATGTCTTTGCAAAATCTTACATCCGCACGGCGCACCGCCGAAGTACGTCCAACTATTGTCACGCGCATATCGGAAGTGGCGTCTGTTCCGGCCGTCGGCACGTGACCGGATGGCGCCGTTCGTCTCGTGCGCCGGGTCCGTTCGCCTCCTCGTGCGCCGGGTCCGGTCCCGTGCGTCCATCGGGTGACCACCGACGACGTGTCACATTACACCGCGCGGGCCGGCCAGCCGCCTGATACTGATTCATCAGTGTATCCTACTCCCACGTGATTTAGCCAAATGGTTCGTATCAAACGTCACACCACGCGATATAGTGACACAGAGAGGCACAGTCAATGGTCATTGGTCATCAGCGTTATTCGGGGATTTACCACCACCCTTTCCCTCATCAGTGTCCTTGGACCTCTACATACATGACTATCTCTGATGGTACTACTCCATTGATAAAGAGAGGCGATGACCGCAGTTCCGTTCAAGGGTACTGGCTCGGCGCGGCCGTGGGAGCCACTTCCGTGCGGGTGGGGCGATAAGCGACATACAAGGACCGAGTGAAAGGGATTAGCCCCCCGGCTGAGTGGATCAGTGACATGAAAAGGGTACCCAGCAGGGGGTCGACGACCGGCGACAGGAACCGGCGTGGTTTGGCGGAAACTGCGCAGTTGGTCGGTCCTCGCGTATCTCTGACATGCTTGACTGTCGGGGAGACATAACATATGCCGGATACAGTTAACACGGGATCCAGGCGTATGATTGCATTACACTACGAGGAAAACGGGTGACCCCTCATGCACGGGACGTTCGGTCAGCCGGTGGGAGCTGACGGGAGATGTGACGTGCCATCGACTTGCTGACGATTTACAGAATAACAAAAATTACCAATAAAAATAGATGGATGGTAAACGTATATGGTTAAAAGTAGTGTTTTACAGCAGGCGAAGTAAAAAGCTAATATATCTTCCAAATAGTCCCATATCAGCTATAAACACCAGTAAAACGCCTTTTGGGCGACCAACGGAGCGAGCGAGAGGATGGGCCTTGCACGTGCGAAATTGCGAGGGGGTACCTCCAACTAATTTGTGCACTGCACCCTACTAACCGGTCTTTAGCGATGTGCCAAATTTCAGCGCAATCGGCCTAGCCGTTCTCGAGATCTGGAAGCGGCACACTGCACGTGCGCACGTGCAAGCGGGGTCCAAACTGACTTTTGCACGGCACCCTACTAACTGGTCCCCAACCGTGTACCAAATTTGAGCGCAATCGGCCCAGCCGTTCTCGAGATCTGGGAGCGCCCCCTGCACGTGCGCACGTGCCGTTGCACCCCAACCTTAACACATGCAGATGAATTGTCTGATGGAGACCTAACTGTGTACCGAGTTTCAATTCAATCGGCCCAACCGTTGTGCCGTTATTGAGGTTGCAATTTTGGGGGTTCTTAACCCGCGCCCGGCTGGGGGTCCTGGATTTCCACGCCCTGCTGGGGGGGGGGGGGGGTGTTTGAACACCCCCCCTTGTAACTCGGCTCCTGGGCCACGTAGCGATACGCGGAAGGCGGCGTTCGAAAGAGCGTCAAAAATAATGACGAAATCACTTCGGTCAATTTTTTGGTCAGGTCAAAGGTCAGGTCACCAGAGGTCATTGAAGGCAAAATTTCGCCGATTTCCAGGTCGAATGTCGAAAATTTCCAAGAAGCCAACGCATAACTCGGGAACCAATAGAGCTACAGCGCCGCGGAAAAGCGCATTCGATAGCCCTATTAACGCCCTTTCTGAGTAATTCTCTCAGATTTGACCTAACGTCAACGGTTTTGCCTGCAGGGGGCAAAAACTGCAAAAATAGCCGATTTTTTCGGAAACAGTTTTTCGGCAACAACTTTTGACCCAAGCCTTGTACGAGCTTACTTTTACCGGCATCGTGTTCCTCTCGTCAAGACGCATCGAATGAACTATAACTTGACCTTGAAAGGTCAACTTGAAAAATTGACCTCAGGTCAAGGTCATGACCTGACCGGAAAGGGTCATGTTGCATATCAGTCGATCCGTATCGTCGAGCTGAACACATCTAAGGCGTTTTCATCGCTCTAGCATGCCTCTATCAAAAGTTATTTGCGAAAAACTGTTAGATACCATTCGTGACCTAAGATGACCTCAGGGCATAAACAGGGGTCACGGACACCATTTTCATGTTCAGTGTGTCTAAACCACTTGTAATTCAGTGTTTGGGAGTGTTTATAATGTCTTCCGTCCAAAAGAGGCGCATTTCAATTTTCTCCCATTGACTTATAATGGGGAGGTCGCAAAATTGACCTGACCTTAGGTCACCGATATCAAAATTCCGAGATATACATTTTATAGATACTGTTACCCTTATCAATCGCTGAAAGTTTCAAAGCGATCGGTCACTCGGTGTAGCTATGACAGACATTGAAACTTTTTATGAGGTGAGGTCACTTCAAGTGACCTGGTGACCTGACCTTGAATGACCTTGGTCTGAAATTTTCACAACATGTGTAGAATTGATGTATGATAAGGTGTACCAAAAACGGCGGCGCGGAGCGCCGCCGTTTTTGAGATATTCGCGAAAAACCACAAGGGGGGGGGGGTGTTCAAACACCCCCCCCCAGCAGGGCGCGGGTTAAAAAATGTCCAACTTTACCACGCGCCACGTGCGGTGGTTGGCAAGAACGCATGGTGGCCATCACACCACAGAACTTTTACGTCCAAGTGACATTCAGTAAAGAAGACCGCTTGTCAATCGGATGTCCCGTTCCTAAGATATTAGCTTTTGAAGAGCGTCCCCACGGCCGGCCGGCCGGCCGGCCGGCCGCTCATACTCAGGATTTTCCCTTAATTCAGTATGAGACTCCGCTCGCTTCGCTCGCTCCGTAATAACCAGTATAGCGCCTTTTGGGGCGACTAACGGAGCGAGCGAGGGGGTGAGTCTTGCACGTGCGAAATTTCGAGGGGGTACCTCCAACTGACTTGTGCACGGCACCCTACTGACCGGTTTCTAGCGATGTGCCAAATTTGAGCACAATCGGCCCAGCCGTTCTCGAGATCTGGGAGCGGCACCCTGCACGTGCGCACGTGCAAAATGGGTCCCAACTGACTTGTGCACGGCACCCTAACTGGTCCCTAACCGTGTACCAAATTTGAGCGCCATCAGTCCAGCCGTTCTCGAGATCTGGAAACGACCCCTGCACGTGCGCACGTGCAGCAGCACCCCAACTCTGGCACATGGATATGCAGTGCCTAGTGGGTGCCTACCTATATGCCAACTTTCAGCGCAATCGGCCAAGTAGTTACCGAGATATTGCAACAATTACAAAACTGACACCTCTTCGTTTTGCACGTGGCACGTGCATAAGGGGTCACCCACATGCATTGGGAATAGTCCAATACTTGGTAGAAGGAATGAAGCTACCCTACAAAAATTACCGCGTGTAAATCGGTCAAGTGGTTGCTGAGATATAAGCCTCGCAAAAGCGTCCGCACGGCCGGCCGGCCGGCCGGCCGGCCGCTCATACTCAGAAATTTCCGTTAATCTAAGGAAAGACTCCGCTCGCTTCGCTCGCTCCGTAACAATCTTCAATTCAAAGATGTTTAAGATTCAAAATTTTAGCTCTTGCATTATTAAGAAATTGCCAATTTTGTGCATGCAAGATTTACGGCTTTCTGGATTTTCCCCGATCCCTTTATTTTGCAAAACGGGAATGCGTGGCCCAAACGCCCTTTTTGTCATGTGTGGTACGTTTTCCTTCGATTTCTTGTGATACAAAAATCGTGTAGCGTACGGCTTGATGCGTCGGTTCTCGTTAATTATTGGGACCATTGCCGTTCACCTTGCGCATCATGCACGCTTATATATAACACTGTGTGAAAAGGCAAGTCAAAACTTTTATAATTCGATTACGTATGCAACGACCATGTCTTCGCACCACAAACCCACGTTAGATCGGGGTAAATGATAGCAATAGCAGCACTTCCGTTTCACAATACTGGACATAAAATAAACAGCCGCAAATGTTGAATCGGAAATTTAAAACGCGCTCACTATTACCCAGCTTACATCGTGACGTGTTGCCGCGCAGGTGCGCCTGTATAGTGTATATGTCCGACCGGTGTAGCAGTGACAGAATCGGCTACGGAAGGCCCTGTCAGGGCTTGTGAAAGATTGCTATCACACCAGGCTTCAGCACATGTGGACCCACGACTCACGATCCACGACCTATGATGGAGACTGAGACGATCTATTGAGTAGAACGGGCGTCAATGCCGGCGGATCGGTGCCTTACGCTAGCGCTCTGGCAATGTAAAGTTAATGTGCATCGATGGGGGCATAATAACAAATATGGAAGATAAATACGCATTTAGTAAGCTAAATCTTGTATCAGAAATTAAAAACGAAAAAGAAGCATAGCTTGAGTTAATTTTTTTTTGGCACATTTTCATTAGGCATGCCTTTGTGTGCAGGTCATCGTTCATCGACAACACATTTCGTCAAAAGTCATGATTGAAACTCTTCGGCGTGTTATCCCACAAGGCACTAGCCAGTAGCCACAGTTGTCTGTAAGCACGTGCCGGGCGGTATTTCTCTTTAGTCGCCATTGTGGCGTCACTATGGTGGTATGTCAAATTGTCACATGTCAGTTCGAGTTGTCATTACGTGCGTGAAATGTCGCCATAGTGACATTTCTTACCTACTAGGCGCGGCTACAAACTATACTATAAAGGTCAATATTAGGGAAGTTTAGGAAATGCTTTTCTGACACATTTTGCTGGAAATTGTTAGCTATTTGAAAAAGAAAAAAAACAATGGGACCAGCGCGCCAGCCTCCTTACAAAAGAAGGTCTACAAAAGGAGCCGAAGCATTTGTGACACCGGCACTGTTTGTTCAGATGCCAACCAGACACACCAGACACGAAGAACCCAAAGCCACCTGACGTCCGGCCTTCTGCCACATGTTATTGGTTACGATCATTAGGATAAAGAGCCGACAGCTACGCTACTCCATTCGAATCGGATAGGTCTATAGGAGTCTGTTTATGCGACTTGACATATACCGACACGACTAGGCATGGGTAAGATAGGTACAGGGACCCGCAGTTGCTACTGTACAGCGACCCTGAGTAAATTGTCCCAGCACCCTCACAGGGAACAAGGATAAGCTGTCAGAGGGTACTCACAGGAAACCTCAGATGCTCTTGTACAGGGACCAGCAGTCGATATCAATGTTATCGGTTGTTACTGGACAGGACAGACGGTTAGATTTGGGGTTCGTGTACAGTAGCAACTGCGGGTCCCCGTACCGACCAACTAGATAGGCCTCATCCAAAATCGAGTATCAACTTTTTCAAGATAGACCGAGGAAGCAGTTCTCAAAACATTGCGTCACAGTTCACAGCTAACCACTCAGCAGACTGCCCCCCAAATCGATAGGTGATAGGCCTGACCTTCCCTCCTTCCCCTCACTCACCTCGGGGCTCAGACGGCAGATCACGTGTCTCGCGCCGCGCTCCGCCACGGCACCACGCTCTCAGCACGCGTGCTCTGCTTTGACTGCCGTCGCCAGCCACCGTCCCGAGCCTGCGCCACCCCGCCAGCCAGGCACGCCGGCCTGCGCCGCTCCGACCCGAGGCTCAGCACCGACGGTGTTCGACAGCATGCCTGCCACCTGGTGAGCGGAGTGGAAAATATCTGAACTGTCAGTACCGGCTTTGGCCGTCAGATGTCGGGCAAGGAAAATCAGAGCGGTACGGGCTACGGCCAGCGCCAGGGAGAAACTCTATCGTCGTCTCTATCCACAGAACCAGCCCATCTGGCGTCCTCATCCGTTATTGTGCGACGCGGCCAGGACTGACGAGCATCCCGCCGGACAAACGAGAGTGGCACTTGGTAGCTTCTTTTGTAGAAGCAGTGACGGATCCAATGGTCGGGGGAGGTCGCATGGGTCGTGACCCCCTTGGGGCTCGATGACACCACAAGCCTGCGCCAAGGGGAGTCAACCGAATTTGATGTACTGTGATGCATGTGATGGCATTCGGTGAGCTAAGCATATCCTGCAAGTTTGAATTAAATCGACGAATAACTTTAATTTTCATGAACAAAATAGTGCATTTTTAGTGCCATTTTGACAATGTACAAGTTTTTGTGACCTCGTGACCTAACCTGATGTCACTGGAACTCAAAACTCCCAGGTCATGTGACACATAGATGCCCCAAGTCGTCTCTGAAATTTGGTGGCGCTATGTGCCATTGCACTCACGCTATCGACGAAGAGCTCTGTCATTCCGTTGCCGATAAACGATAACTAGTCCAATTTTCCCCCTGACCTTGCACCGTTTTTTGTGACCGGGGCCTCGTTTCATAACGCAAGTCCGTAACTTACGGCGGCTTTTGGTCTTGTATTGCAAGCGCATGTGAAGCGATGCCGATAGTTTGAACCGTTGAATTTATTTATCTTGCAAGCAAGAACAGGAGGGAGAAGGGGAAATAAATTTATCGCTTCACATGCGCTTGAAATACAAGCCCAAAAAACGGCGTAAGTTACGGACTCGCTTTATGAAACGAAGCCCTGGTGACCTAACCTGAAAAGACTGAGACTTGAAATTTTCAGGATAAGTGCCAAAAGGCTGCCCCAGAGGGTATGCAAAATTTGGCGGCGCTACGCGCCGCCGTTTTTACGTTATAACGCAAAAAATATTCGCAAATATATTTGCGAAAAACCTTGGGAGTTGCATCATCCTCCCTCGCCGGACGAGGGCTAATTTGCATAGGACTAGATACCTAATTCTGAAATAACATTTACTTCTTATTTTCCCACAATCAGTCAAATGTAGTTGGGTAGAAGCATCTACTGACAGCTGTGGATTACACTTCCTATTCCCCAGCTCTGAAATCCGCAACCGATGACTAAATCAGAATTCAGAATGTCAATGCCAAATGTCAACGCAAATGTACATTGGCGTGTCCTGCGCTTGCCAAAAATCATCATCGAAAAGCTTCCCGGATGGCCCGTGCCCCGTGGCCATGAGCTCTCAAAATGTTTCACAAAGAGGCCCGATCATGCCGAGGCCATGCGAGCAGACGACCTGCGTCGCCCTGTCCATCAGTCTATATCACGGCGCGTGTGACATTAACCGGCGTCGGGCCTCCCGGGACGTGAATTCGGACGTGGTCGTGGGCGTGGCTGAGCAATAAAACGCCGTCGTGTCGGTGTCGCCGTGGAGGAGTGTTCCGGCTGCGCCGGAGGATGGCCGCGCTGAGGACGGCGGCGCCGCTGGTGGCGCTGCTGCTGCTGCTGTCCCCCTGGTGGGGCGGCGGAGGGGCCGCCGGCGGCGCCGCAGGGCTGGCCGCCGCCGCGCCACTGGCCGCGCCCCGGCGGCCCCGCCCCGCTCCTGCCAGCCCTTATCCGAAAGGATTGATCAAGACGCCGCGAACCACAAAAGAATAGTGAGTGGATAAATAGATGTTTTTAGCCTATCTCTACCAGAATTCATTCGTTACATTAATGATCATGGAAGGCAAATAAGGCAATCAACATGCACGTTAGGGTACTTGGACACTTTGCTCAGTCAAATATTATGAAGTGCATTTAATGACTGTAAGACCGCGTCCACCAAATTTGTTGTATCGTTTATTGAGCAGAATCACTCTCTACATCCCAAATTCCCAACAGCCTCAGCCGCGGTGATGCAAGCAATGTTCGCTCGGACCAATACCGTGAAATTGTGTTGTAAAATAATAACAAATTGTAAAATAAAGTGTTGTATCCATAAATCGCTGCTTATTTGCCTTTTGAGTTAGTGAAATACAGAGCTCCGAAGCTATAGTCATACTGACTATTTATTTAAGAGGTCGAAGGTAGTAATTATTAGGCATGTTCTAAAAAGCTTATGCTCATATTAGTAATTATGTTTATAATATGAGGTTTTTAAGGTGATCAATAACATAGGTACCTAAAAATTACATTTATAATGCTCAAAAGTGCCATAGCAAGATTACAATCACGGTCAAAGTTGGCATTATTAATGGCCCTGTCTTTTAGTAACCGTTTTCAAGCCTGTTTCCGTCGTTCACAGTTCTTTTTTATTACAATCGCCTCCATGTTTTTTATTTCCAGCCTTATTCAGCTGTGCAAGTCAATAAAATGGTGTAAAAAAGCGCTCGAGGCGAAGAAGGAAATCAGAAAAACAATTAAGAAGCTGAGAAGCTGGCTTAGGCGTCTAGTAGAGAAACGGCGAAGGAGAAGAGAAAGACGACGAAAACGACGTGCGGAGCGACGGAAACGACGAAAGGAGCGACGCAAGCGTAGGAAAGAACGCCGTAAAAAGAGGAGGGAGGGACGTCGAAAGAAGCTGAAAAAGCTGGTGGGCAAACTGCGGGGAAAACGTTGACATGGTTATGATTAATTTCGGCGATCAACTCTAGTGCAATTGATTTGTTGCTAAGTGAAAGCTTTAGATAGCTATTCTTATGTAAAAACGGGCACGATCTGAATTACAGCCCTGCTATGTCACTAGCGTTTTCCAAGAGTTTGACTGAACGGTGTATGTACAGCTACAAAATATATGCACACGCATGCAGCATGCACCAGGGCGGCAATGTACCGTATCAACAGCGAGCTGGGAGTGTCGTATCAACGGAACAGAGTGTCGACCGTGAACTTGTGAATCGCTCTGAGGACCTCTTGCCTTTCTTATCGGATGTACCACCGACTTCTCTATATAATCCTTCTCTATGAATCCTTCCTATCATAAGGTTCGGACCATCTTTTTTTAAATCCAGCACACGGGGGAAGAAGAAAGGGGCAATAGCCACCCTTTCTCGCTGGATTCCGCAGTGAAAATGGACTAGCGCCATTTTCAAGCCCACTTGTGCAATGTGAAATGAACTTGACATGAGGACATCAATGGGTGTCGATGAACGTACAATGATGTTACAATACACATTCATATCGGCCAGAAGTCTCTCTTATTCTGGGCTACGAGCAATAGATAGTACAAGATAAATTATATTAGGTACATAAAATTCAACCTGTCGACGGGAAATAATAAAAAAATGTGTTACAACATATGGGTTCATATTAGCCGTTTTCACGACGGGCTATCCGGCGAGTGCACCTAATTTGACCAAATCTGCACCTAATCTCTTTTACAGCAAATATCTTTATTTCATGAATTTATTTCAGTGTTTTAATCGATGATACTCTCTGATAATATGACAAAGCAGGGATATAAGTAATTAATGTAGCCCTAGCTGATAGCTACTAAGAGACACACTGAACCTAATATGGCTAAATCTGCACCTAATCTGCACCAAATGTGCACCAAATGTGTACCAGATGACCGTCGTGAAAACAGCTATTACGGCTTCAGAAATTTGGGCCTCCAATGCTGATTTCCCAAAGCAGCGCACAGTCCATAATCATATATAGAGGAGTCTGTGGATGTACCCATAAACGATAAAAAAGGTTATACGTAATTCTACTTTGTCTATCAAATGGCTATCTCGGTTTTTTGAAAATTTTGGATTTTGGCCCAAATTTTTTCCAAAAACTGACTTTTTTTGGGAAAATAATTATAAAATCCAAAATTTGGGGTGTATCGAAAAAACCGGAATATATGTCAGAGAAGTGGTCTATGTGCACCTACATACCAATTTTTAGAAGAATCGGTTCAAAAATGTGGGAGTTATTCAAAATTGTATGACGTCACGACACACAAAATTTTGAAAAATGATTTTTTTGGAAGTTTTAGACCTCGTACGGAAACAAAAATAGCACCATTCGATTCGCCGTGAAAAACTGCATCAGATAGACACCTTTGTAGGCCTTAACAACCAACTTCAAAATTTGACCTCACTTGACCTGACCTTGACCTGACCTCGACCTGAAATTCATCCAGAGGTGGTCCATATCACTTATTGAGTGTGCCTATTGAATTCTATGAGTAAAATGACCCATAAAACATGTGTCGCACATGCCCTTTTCTATATTTTGTTTTTTGGTGACCTGACCTGACCTGACCTACCCTTGACCTTGACCTCTGAATGATATTGTATGCAATGAATATTGTCTTGGTAGCCTAAGAACACGTTTTGGGCAATCAGTCTCAGTCCATGACTCCATTCTTCGGCAACTACGGTGCAAGGCCGATACTGTAGAAACTTGCAATTTGTACCCTTGACCTGACCTTGACCTTGACCTCAAACTTTAAATTAAGTACATGTTGTTAGTTGTTCGTGATGAGAGCTTTCGATTGGCGTTTGAATTTTCCAAATCGGACCATTAGTTCGGGAGATAACAGGGGGGGGGGGTAAAATTTACCCCCCCCCCCAGCCCCGCGCGTTTGGCTGGAGACCCCAGCCCCGCGCGGGTTAACCTTCCAGGCGGTGGGGGGGGGCATTTTTTGCCCCCCCCTTAGTTTTTTCGATATATTTCGAGAACCGCTGCGCCGATCGTCACCGAACTTTCAGTACCCTCCCGTGAATAGCTATTGCACATTGTGACCAAATTTTTTTTCAAAGGCTATGATAGATTGGATGCTAATGACGTCAGAGTGACGTCATTTCTGCCATTTTCGACCCAAAAAAAGGTTTCGCGAGAAGAGCTGTCAGGCCTACAGCTTTAAAGATACAGAAAAATGTTTCAAACATAAAAGATGTAGAATTTAGAGGGCTACAAAACTGATAGGTATATCGGATTTTTTTAACTTTTTGGATTTTGACCCCCAAAAATCAAAAAAACAGATTTTAAAAATAAAATAGCTTAAAAATCCAAAACGTTTTTTGAATTTCGAAAAAAAACGGAATGTATGTGATAGTCACTACCGCCTTCTATCTACATACCAAATTTGAGATCGATACCTCTTTTTTTTTGGAAAAAACTCTTTTTTGGCCAAGTTATAGCGAAAAAGCTGTTCAAAATTGATGACGTCAAATTTTCAAACTCATTTTTTTAGCAATTATAGACCTCGTAGCGCAAAACAAAGACCACCATTAGACTCCCCGTGACGAACTGCATCGAATCAATACCCATTTTATGCAACAATATCAACTTTGAAATTTGATCTTTTTTGACCTGACCTTGACCTGACCTCCACCAGAAAGTGACCTAAATCGTACCTGATGGTCTTATAACCAACACCATTGAGCTGGAAATGAAAAACTGGCCATAAAACATGCATCGCACAACCTTAGTAAAGTTGGGTTCATGACCTTTGGTGACCTTTGGTGACCTGACCTCTGACCTGACCTGGTATGACCAGTGACCTCTAATAGCAACATAATGACCTTTTCCGGTCAGGTCATGACCTTAGAGCATGAGGTCAAATTTTCAAAATAACCTTTCAAGGTCAAATCACAGTTCATTCGACGCGTGTCGCGTATCGACGAGAGCAAAACGACACTGGCAAAAGTAATGACATGGCTCATGATTCAAAAGTTATAACAAAAAAGGAAAACGGCTATCTTTAGAGTTTTTGCCCTCTGAAGGGTAGGTAAATCGTTGGCGTGAGGTCAAATCTGAGGCCACACATAAAAAAAAAAACGTTAAAAGGGCTATCGAATGCGCTTATCCGCGGCGTTGTAATTCCCGGGCTGGTGCCGGTTTTTCGAAAATGGTAGAAATAGGCAAAGTTTAAACTTTGATGACCTCTGGTGACCTGACCTTTGACTTAACCTAAAAAATGGCTGATGCATTTCCTTCATTTGACGCTCTTTCGGATGCTAATTACCGTGTGTCGCTACGAACCGAGTCAGACGGGGGGGGGGGGGGGGTGAAAAGGCCCCAGCACCACACGGAAAACTATGACCACCAGCTGTGGCTGACAGCCATTCTTTTCAATCTGGCGAATCTTTAGTTTTCATTTTCACGCCTCCTGAGTCAGCTTCACTCGTTATATTTCACCCACAGGCACGTTAACACCTAGCTGACAAGGCCGGTGATCCCCGGCCGTACAATTCAGCGATGAAAATGTGATGTTCAAATCACATTTGCGCACGTCAAAAATCACCGTCGGACGGTTCCCGGATGATCTTTGCATGACCATGAGCTTTGACACATGTATCACAAAGAGGCCCGATCATGCCGAGGCCATGCGAGCAGACGACCTGCGTCGCCCTGTCCATCAGTCTCTATCACGGCGCGTGTGACATTAACCGGCGTCGGGCCTCCCGAGTGGCGAGTTCGGACGCGGCCGTGGGCGTGGCTGTGCAATATAACGCCGTCGTGTCGGTGGCGTCGTGGAGGAGTGCTGCGGCTGCGCCGGAGGATGGCCGCGCTGAGGACGGCGGCGCCGCTGGTGGCGCTGCTGCTGCTGCTGTCCCCCTGGTGGGACGGCGGAGGGGCCGCGGGCGGCACCGCAGGGCTGGCCGCCGCCGCGCCCCTGGCACCCAAGCGAAACTTTGCCCCCTCATCTACCCCGCAGAAGACTGTAGCAATAGTGCCGATCGTTAAAGCGACCATTACGTGAGTGACATCAACGAACTTTTCATTATTCCACTCCTTGGGACTCTGTTGCAATCTGACATTCGTTAAGAGTTGCATAGATTTTGGTGATATCACAGGTCCTGCAGGCTCAGACTAAGAAAATGAAATTTTAGCAACATCAACAACCTTGTCAGTTGCCAACAACAATTTACTTCAGTGTTTTAATCGATGATAATGTCTGATGCTATGACGAGGCAGGTATATACCTACCTAAGCAATTAGTGCAAACCTGGCTCATAGCTGATAAGTGATATACTAAGAAATGCAGTATGCACTGAACCAAATTTGACCAAATCCTCACCAAATCTGCACCTAATCTACACCAAATGTGTACTAGATGGCCGTCGTGAAAACGGCTATTGTTTGAGGCAAATGGACTTAATTTACTCCTTATTTTCCAGCATTATTCAACTATGCAAGAAGGTAAAGTGGTGCAACAAAGCACTTAAGAAAGGAGAGAAGTCAGTTAAGAAGGTTATAAAGAAGTTTAGGGAGTGGCTGAGACGTCGAAAAGAGAGACGTCGAAGAAGAAGGGCAAGACGGAGGAAGCGCAGGAGGGAACGACGGAAGCGCAGGAGGGAACGACGGAAACGACGAAAGCAGCGACGCAAGCGGAGGAGGCAGCGACGCCGAAAGAAGGTGAAGAAACTACTGAAGAAATTGGGATAGGAAGACGCTGACAACCAGATTTTGGCAATCATCCATGACACTGTGGGATTTTGCGTATTGAATAAAACTGAAATGAAACTGAACCCATGCTTTCTTTATGAATACTTTCGAATCTTCTTCAGTTTTACGCTGAATGAGGGTGCACTTACTTAGTCGATTCACTTTTACGTGTCCCCGAAAACATTTATGTTTTTCCATCTACCTTTTTATGTGGTTCGGCTACAGAGAAACTGCTGTCTGTGGGTGTGCGAAATAAAGGCATGCATTTCGAGCGTGAATTCATGCCGTCAGCCTCAGCTAAGCGGTGCTTTCAATATACGGCAAAAAATTACACTAGCCTGCCTATGTATTATGCTGATTGCTGAGTGTTACATCTCATGCATTACCTGTCACGTTTCCTCCGCCAATTAACCCATTTATGCCCAGGAATATTGACCATCATGAAAATCGACGAAATCAAAATATGTTATGCTCCTACCAGGGCCTTGTATGGAATCGAAAATAATTTTTGCCTGCAGCAAAAGTTTCTCGAGAAAAACGTAAAAAACATGCGTTGCGAAATCGCAACGAAGGGCACATCGGGCGCCATCAGCGTTGCGAAAACGCAACGACGGGCACATCAGACGGACATAAAGTACACTGAACTGCCGTATATGCTAATATGTTTTGACAAAACATCAATCAACTGTTGACAACTATTGCTTGAAAATGCGGAACCCACATCCGTCATGCTCTATAACCCGCCTAAGAGCCTCAGTGAGGAAGCATAACTTCATGATTCGCGAACGGGGAGATGGCAACACGGTCATTATCAACCATTTACGTTGTCCATTGCTGTTCATTTAAAGTTGTGGTCGACACGTATCCAGGGTGATGCTTTCTTTTTGGAAGCTAGACAGATCCATTACCTCCACCTATCAGACCCTGCACAGTGCACACTGAATACAATTAAACGGAGGATTGGGAGTAAACCAGTGCCTCTCGTATGCGCGTGTATCCGCAATCATTTTTAACCACCCTCCTAGGAGTAAAGTTAAATTCCATTGCAGGTTAGTCGTACCCACTCTCAGCAAAAAGAAAAAAGGACCGATCCGGCTCTAACAAATTACCCGCGTAAGGCGTAGCGCATCACAACAAATCGACTCCCAGTTTATCATGTTTACACCTAATCCAAAATTTTCATGGCCCCACTCTCAGCGACCTTCACGTGTAACCTCTTTCTCGAGACAATGCCAGGACAGAATGGTGATTCGACGTCAATCCGTCCTTTCCATCTTCAGGATAGTTGAATCCTCCTCCACGCCTCATCCCCCTGTTCCGGGCTGGACCGGCAACGTATATCGCAATCGGGCAGCTCACATAGGAGCGCGCCTGTAGCCGGGTGCAGTGAGTGCTTGGGAGGGGGGAAGGGGGTGGGTCATGGGTGGCGGCTGCCCACTGGCTGGGCTCAGTCTCCAGTCTACGATTGACCGTGTCCGGTCAGACAAATGTCTCCCCTAATTCCAATAATCCTGCTAGCTCTAAAAATGGTCTGATTAGATAAAAAGCCTATCAAAGTAAGAAAACAGGCGTATACTCCACATCAAGCAGCTTATGAATCTGCGAGTTATGAATCCTAAAAATTATTATTTTCCCATGTGTCCGCCCTCATTACCCCTGCCGAAGGGCTCAGCTACCCTCAGAGGGGGCCTATCCCACTATTTGCCGACCCTCAGTTATCTTTTCTAACGTAAATGCTGGTAGTCATCAGATTCTATCCCGAGAATGGCGATGCCTATCTGTCGCCTGATACCAGAATACATCCCCGTTATTCATTATTTATGCACAATGTACATAGTAGATCCAATTTCCAAAGGACCTAATTATCTCTCAGCTCCGTTAGCATCGCCGACCGTTTGATGCATGAGTCCTTTTACTACCATGCGATTTTCAGATGCATGGGAACACATTGCTTAGTGAACGAACAGCCCGAGGCCGAAAATCTGCGAGAGAAAAAGAAAGGAGTGTTTGTGGCTGTTTGAGCCAGCAAATATGAAATGTGTCGCAACATTTTACGTGCGAACGCACCTTGCACTAAACATACCTGTATATACGTCCCTCATGGCATAGGCGGCGGAGCGGGGGGAGGGGGCACCGGGGCACCGTGCCCCCCTTGATTCTGCCATTTTAACATTATCCCGATAGGCGTTGCATGGAAATGGAAATGGAAAGAATGAGACCAAAAGTCAGCAGTGCTCCCCCCCTTAATTGAAGATGTTCCGCCGCTACAGCCTCATGGCTACAAAATGAGAGAGAGAGAAAGAGAGAGAGAAAGGGAGAGAGAGAGAGGGCGGAGAGAGTTGGGGAACGAGGAGGAGAGGGAGGAAGATGGGGGAGAGAAAGAGAGGACCCACAGCGTATCACGAGTGAAGTCTACTGTTGATATTCATACTTCCGCTACCCTGCCAATGTGCCCATCGTTGCGTTTTCGCAACACCGCTGTCTTTCCGATGTGCCCTTCGTTGCGTTCCCGCAACGCGACCGTAGTCATATTTGAAAATAGTCACAAACCCTTTTTGTAGCATTATTTCTTAACAAAATGCATATCTACGCTATTGTAGGGACTCTGCAGAATATGTTTACACAATTTTCATTACGATATTATTAAGCACTCAGCCTACTTATCTTGGTTTTCGTGACGTCATCACTCACAAAACCTTCGACTTCCCTCTGGGAGCTCTAGGCAGTAACTTACCGGCCGCACAGACTTGTAACTGCGTAGTATCATGCGCACAACCATGCTACACACGCTGAAACTTGTCTCATCGGTTAGTCTCTTTTACACACTTCTCAAGCTTCGATCACGTCGACGCTTGCTTGCGTTGCGAAAACGCAACGAAGGGCGTAAATGGGTTTTAAAGACAGCTATACCGGAGATACAGCTAGTGATTTTGTCGGCTGATTTCGCTCCAGTCACTAACTGAGAGGATATGGCCGTCCGACAACTGAGACGGAAAATTGCCGTCCACTGACAGCGCACGGAGCCCGGGAGACGGGCGGACCGTCCGCCGTACGGAACCCAACCGGCACGGGGCCGCCCGAACGCAGGAGGGTTCCGCTCCGTGTCTTAGAGGTCCGGTACGACGCACATCGCTGCCGGTGCCACTGGCCGAGTATCAGCAGTCAGTTCGACGCTGATTGAAGTCCGGGGTCGTCGGCACAACTCCTGGACTCAGGAGGGGGGGGGGGAGAGAAGGTAATCACCGCGCACGGCGCCCTGCCACCTTTACGACCAACCAGTGCCAGTGCAGTGGTACTGGTGGCATATGTGCGGTGAAAACTAACTTTGGTGAAGCCACAAAGTCTGCTGCTGAGGCCGACTTACAGGATTTGTATGGTTTCACGAGTGACAAGACCGTGCCTACTGCCACATACATACGTATGGATTGGCATACCGACAGCGGACTAATGTTACTGGTCATGTTTCCGTGGTCATTATCAACGAGTTCAGATTAGAAATCGGATCGCGGAATCTCGATTTCGGAGGCCATTTCCGTGACCGATTCTGTAAAAAACGGGATTCAGACCATGAGGATAAGCCGATCCAGATCGGCAGCAACAATCCCGCATCAGTAGGTGTACGCATAAACTTGCACGGCTATGACGATTGACTTCATACTTCACGGCAATCACCCAGCCAGCAATTCGCTTGGGCTGAACTGTGGCAAACGTCGGGCAGCTTGGGCTTAGCTTGGGTTTGCCCACTTTGATCAAAACCAATGTATTTTTTACTAGGGCTGAGCTGGGGCATGCCGCAGCTATGCACACGTGCGGCTAGCAGCAGCTCAGCCCGACATCCGCCCGCGCATCCAAATCGGGCATAACTTGGGCGGAGCGCGGGCTGATCAAGCTGGCTGTGTCCTTCGGCTAACTGGAGTAAAACCGGAGCTTAGCCATACTTGTTCGGCTGTTCGCGCATGCGCATTTCTGCGCCAATCATGTGCAGCGTTTGTGACAGTCTGCGCGCTGTGCGACGAAACGACACACCGGTGTTGGGGCATTTGGTGGTTGATGTTTGGGCGCGTGTGACAGCGCGAAGAAGGGATAGTGCTCACTGCTCTTATCAAGTGGACTGGCATGGAGTTTTACGGTAGGTAAGTGTATTGAATGGTGCGCTTGATCGTATGTAAACGTCATGATTTTGACTGAGTTTTACGCCATCAAACATGAAGCTGAATAGCTGTTCAGCCTGGCGACTTATACCCTCGCTCAGAAAAGCCGCATTCCGTTCCTTTATATCTTTGTGAAATACCAGCACTTCTGAACCAGGAAAATGAAATACAAAGCACAAATATTTATCTATGTACTTATCACCGAGCACGCTCATTATCTGTCCGCGTTGAAAATCGAATGAACATTTTTTATACGGATCAATGAGAAGTGCTTTTACAGTATTAATGCAACAATAAGTTATTTTTGAAGCAAACATGCAATGTAAATTAAACCAATTAATCTCTTTTCAGGTACGTACCATTAGAGCAAATGGTTCCAAAAAAGGAATAGTTATACAAAGAAGGACCGGGTGGACGCCGCAGTCGCCCTCGCCAAGTCGTTTAGCGGAAACTGCCTGCTTATAATTAAGTAGGTATACCTACATATACGGAAACTGCGCCGAAAGCTGGCCGACCACCTACTGCAGATGTGTGTGTGTGGAGGAGCCAGACGCCTCCAAAGCTCCCATTCACCAGAGTGAAGTTCCTTATAAACGATTGTTTGCTAATTGCTTTATGTCTTATGAGCGATTCTTGCTGTCCTTATTTTATGCTTTCGGTTGAGTGTTCAACCAAGTATTATGAACGGAAAAGGAGGTTAGCGGGCCTTGTGATTGTTTTATGGTTTTGATGGCGCTTTTTCATGACTCATTCGCTCCTGACTCATTCTCATAGGCGGCGGAAGGGGGGGGGGGCGGCACCGGGGCACTGTGTACCCCCTTTGATTTTGACATTTTAACATTATGGGCGTTGCATGGAAAGAATGGGACCAAAAGTCGGCAGTGTCCCCCCTTAATTGAAGGTGTTCCGCCGCTACTGCTCATTCTGTCGTCTCGTGACTCACTGTATGGAATACCTGCCTTGTTTCTCGTTTCGTCCCACCTGAGTGCCCATACGATTGGTGTGGCAGAAGCGAGGCAACCACAAATGAACCATGCGATTTCACATAATCCAACAATCCGCTTCACTAGCATCGCATAAAGGCTCCTTCTTGTCCTATTGTCTAGCTGCATGACAATTGCACTATATGCAGCAAACAATACCGATGTCACGGCTCAAATCACGTCCAAGTCCCGTGCACCACAATGCGGCACATCCGTCCGGCGGGCACTCACTACGGCCGGCGCTGGACCGGCCTGCACGACCCCAGCACGGCACGGGGCGGCGCTCGCCCTGGGCACCCAGCTGTCGGTGCCGGCTCACCTGCGGCGGCGCCCGCGGCTATCTGCTCCTGCCGCGCCACCGCCGCCGCCGCCGCCAGTCGGTGAGCGGCGCGCTGCGGGCCGGACGGGCGGAGCGGCGCGCGGCGTGACTGATAGTGGGCGCTCCGGCCAGCGGCGGGGCGTGGTGGGCTGTGCTGAGCGCGCCGCCCCTCCCACAGCAGCACAATGCGCCAGAACAGCCAGCAGCCGCAGTTCGAGCCGGACCTGGCCGGAAGTGAGCCCCCAGCGGCCGGAAGCGAGGGGGAGCCGCCCGGTGACAAGCGGCCCAGCTCTGCCGACAGTGCCGAGCCGGCCGGCGGCGAGCGCACCGCCACAGCCACCATGGACGAGCCCATCCAGCTGCCGCAGAGCTTCGTCGTCAAGTACCTCGGCAAGCGCGAGGCCGAGAAACTGTGGGGCATCAAGTACACGCGTGGACCCGTCGACGAGATGGTGGCGACCGCCAAGGCGATGCGGCCCGGCCAGACGCTACCGCTGCTGCAGCTGAACGTCTCCGACCAGGGCGTCAACATCACCGAGATGAAGCAGAACCTCAACAAGAACTTCGAGGCCGGTAACTACCCGATCGACGTCATCTCGTACGGCGTGCAGGACATTGTGTTCACGCGTGTGTTCGCCATGATTCTGGTGCGCGAGAACACGCCCAGCCCGTTCGAGTGCCACGCCTTCGTGTGTGACCGGCGTGAGAGTGCGCGCAAGCTGACGTTCGCCCTGGCCACGGCGTTCCAGGAGTTCAGCAAGCGCGTCAAGCGCGAGGAGGAGCCGCGCAAGTTTGCCATCGACCTGCGCTCGCCAGACGAGATTGAGGCGGAGCTGCGCGGGCAGCATGCGCAGCAGGACTCGGAGGCCTAGTGGGCCGCCAAGCGCCAGAGGAGTGTGAAAAATTGACCTGTCATCTATGTAGTGAGCCGCTTGATGACTTCTTTTATACCGAGTCCGAGTGATTCTTCACAGGCGTGACGAAAAATAAGGCCATTCTGCTAAAGTGCCGTAGCTTTGTCAAGCTCAAGTGGTCGTCTGTTTTGCGTTCAAGAGGTCATCTCGCAGCGGCTTATCAGGAGGACCACTGCGCGTGTCTCAATATCAGACGCGATGTCCTGTCCGGTGGATGTTGCCTAGCCGGGTGTGCCCTAGCCGTGCCGCTGGTTCCTCTGGCTGCCTCAGTGTCATGACCAGGGACTGCCGCGGTGCAGTTATGATGCCAGTATCGTGACGGTCGGGCGCAGTGCGCCGTGGCCGGGGAGTGATGGGGGTTTCGTGACGGCGCGGCGCGCGGCCGACTCTGTGACCCGCTCTAAGGCGGAGGCTCGTGGCACGTGCACGGTCTGCACCGCCAGCCGCGCAGAAAGCTCCGGCGCCGTAGTGGTGTGGTGCTCAGCGGCCCGTGGAGGCCGGATGCGTTACCGAGGCGGACGGCCGCCCGACTGCAGTAGGACCGGTGTCATCGCCCCAGTCCGGCCGGACGGCACGAACCGCGGCCTGCCCGGCCAGTGGGACTCTGAGCACGGGGCTCAGAGCTGACCACTCAGAACTCGGTCTCCAAGTTCCTCTCCGTGTGGAGACAACACAGCCCCATCAGCCAGCTACCTACCTACCGACGGCGGCCGATTGGCGCCGGCGGCCGTCTTGTGATATGCGTGAAGTGTTGTGCGAACTCGTGTCGGCTCGGGTCGTCCCGGACGTCACGGCAGATACGGGGGCCGGTGGCGATAGGGGCGCTCCCAGCTCCCGGCAGCCGCCACCGTCATGTTGACCCTGCCCGACGGTGGAGTGACGCCCGATTGCCGGTCGTGTCAGCTCGCACCGGACCCGGCTGACCGTCAGTGTCGGCTCGGGCGCGCCGCTCACCGTCGGCCGATAGCGCTATCGGTGCCATGCGGCCGCCCCGATTGTGGCTGCCGCAACTGGGGCGGTGTGCCGCACTGGCAGCTTCGGGGAGGGGAGCCGAGCGGCCGCCGACACCAGCTCACCTGGCCCAGTTGTGACGTCAGATGCCTCTGCTTGTCAGTATTGTGTGTGATTGAATATTGAGCCGGGTTTTAGGATAGACAGCAAATAATGATGACGATCGGAATGATAACAGTGCTGAATAATTATCAATGATTATTTTGATCTTGCTTGTTTTGCGATATTATTGTGACTTATGCTGTATATAAATGTCGGCAACTCCCATAATCTTTTACCGTTGAGCACACATTTCTGGGATGTTTCCCCGCCGGCCGCGGCTCAGAAATTTGCCTGTCATGCCTCTCACAATGCTCCACCGCCAGTGCTGTGACGGAGCGGCCGTGGTGATATCGCCGCGCCGGTGAGGCAGCAGTCGGACAGCCGGCTGGGAGATCCACTCATCTGGGGAACGAGGTCGGACGTTAGCCGGCTGTCGCCCCGCCGCCGCGCGCGACAATCGAAAGTGGTCCACCGGCGACCGCGAGCGGCGAAAAGCGCCGCTCCTGCCGTCAAACAGCGGCGAAATCAGATACAACACCCGCGGCTCTCCGCTGAGGGCATCTCGGTATGTACCGGCTGGCGCGGCAGCTGGGCTCCCTAGTTGCGGCACCATTCCGTAGACCCTGCCGCGCGCCGTGGGTGTTTTGTCGATCTGGCGGCGCCGAGTCCCGGTACGCCACACTGATTTCGTGATTACGGGAGGGTCGGTGAACGCAGAGCGCAGCGGCAGTAATTATGTTTTTGCGAAACTTTTTGGTGGCTGGCTGCCGATTCCCTTCGCTTTCTGGCGTCATTATACTGTCAATGCTATCCCGTACATCGTCACCATTCATTGGTGTCTAGGCCGCTCACATGCTTGTCGGCCGTGTAAAAACGTCGCCGGCTGAATTTCTCCGGCGGCCGCCGCGCCGGTGTGGGATCGGGATCACAGCAGAGCGGGGCTTTGGAGAGCGGCACAGAGGGAGGGGGCCCAGCAGTGGCCATTTTCTCAGCACTGTCACGGGTGATTATAGATCTGCTGAGAGTGTCTCGCGCCGTCACTGTCGGAGACAGTGAGTTAAGCTACTGCAAGTGACGGGTCAAATGAGAAGGTGCAGGTGCGATCATTTGGCACGGAACTTTGCAATCGTCAACTCAGCGCAAATGGTGAATTTCTACTTTGGCGTCCCGGTCTTATCAAATCGGCAGCAGAGGGTGCTGGAGGGCAAAACAATGGTATATCTCTAATCTCTATACCCCTAATACCTACCACTCCTCAGGTATTCATGTCTCGTGCACCTCGCGAGTTCCGCGATACCACTATCGCTCAACTGGGAAAACAAGCTGATTGAGCAGCGGTATCGCTGTCGCTCCACCCCGCCATCCACCCTGCCCGTCTGACGGGAGGTCACCGGTGCAGGGCCCAGCCGCCAGCGCCACACCGCTCGAGCCGCCGACCCTGACCGGCCGGCCGGCCGTCGGCCCGTCCCGCCTCTGGTCATCGGAGCGGAACACCAGGGGAGGACCGGCAGGGCAGGGGAGGCCCATCCCCGGCCGGTTGGTCAGGTGAGTCACGCACGGCGCCCCTCCCCACACCCCTCCCCCTCCCCTGTCGGCCGCTGAGGGCGGTCACGTCTCGCGTCACCTGTCCTGTGCTGGCGGGGAGGGGTAGGGTGGTTTTTGTCCCGGGGTGCATTGCTGTACAAATTGGTACTCACCGAAGCGAAGGGGTTAGGGAGCGTAGTTTGAACCTGCTTTTATTATGATATCCCGCGCCGAGCCGGGGGGGGGGAGGGGTGTTTGAACACCCCACCCTCCTGGGTTTTTTTTTCGCAGATATCTCAAAACGCCGCCGTTTTTGGCACACCTGTTCGTGCATCTTTTTCGCACATGTTGTGAAAATTTCAGACCCAGGTCGCCTTAGGTCAGGTCACCAGGTCACGCCAAGTGACATCACCTCAGAAAAATAAGAATGCTCGTCATAGCTACACCGACTGATCGATTGCCTTAAAACTTTTAGCGATTGATTAGAGCAACATTATCTATAAAATGTATATCTCGGAATTTTGATATCGGTGACCTAAGGTCAGGTCAATTTTGCGGCCTCTCCATTTTAAGTCATTGGAAGAAAATTGAAAAGCGTCTGTTTTGCACGAACGCTATTCTAGACACTCTCAAACATCGAGATGAAGGTAAAATTGACACACTGAACCGGAAAATGGCAACTGTGACCCCTTGTCATGTCCCCGAGGTCATCTCAGGTCACGAACAGAATCTAACAGTTTTTCGCTAATAACTCCTTGACCTGAGGTCAAATTTTGAAGTTGACCTTTCAAGGTCAAATTATAGTTTATTCGACGCGTCTCGACGAGAAGAACACGATGCTGGCAAAGGTGATGTCATGGCTCTTTTGAGTCAAAAGTTATTACCGAAAAACGCATTTCGTAAAAACGGCTATTTTTGGAGTTTTTGCTCTCTGGACTCTGGAGGCTAAACCGTTGACCTGATGTAAAATCTGAGAACAATAATCAGAAAGGTCTGTAAAAGGGCTACCGAATGCGCTTCTCTGCGGCGCTATAGCTCTATCGGTTCCCGAGATAGCCGTTGGCAATTTCCAAAATGTTGAAATAGTCAACATTTTACCTTTGGTGACCTCTGGTGACCTGGCCTTTGACCTGACCCAAAAAATGACTGAAGTGTTCTCGTCCTTATTTTGGATGTTCTTTCAATTGCCGCTTACCGCGTGTCGCTACATGGCCCAGGAGCCGAGTTAGAAGGGGGGGGGGGGGGGTGTTCAGACACACACCCCGGCCCGGCGCGGAATCTCGCCTCGGAGCACCGGCCCGGCGCGGGATATATTTTGGGTTTTGATCCAACATGCTGATACTATTTAAAGGCTGTTGTCATGAAGTCAAACCACCAGTAACATCACGCGTTGGTGACCTTAGGTGACCTCAGTGACCTTGGAAGGTCACAACCACGGGTCACTACCGTTTTCGCCCATTGCAGCCATTCTATAACTCACTAGACAGGAACAGTACCTACTGGGCCGATCGAGACGAAAAACACCACCAGTCGATTCGCCGTATGCGATTCCATTAGCTGTTCCAATTTCCAAACAAGGTGACCTCACTGACCACTGACCTTGAAGTGACCTTCAAAGGCGAAGACCATAGCCGAAAGCGGTTATGTGACCTCCCAAGGTCACCGAGGTCACTTGAGGTCACCATATTGAAACGTCAGATGCAATCGCATACGGCGAATCGGCTGGTGGTGCTTTCGTCTTGATAAGCTCAGTAGTTCCTGAGTTATAGAATGGCTTCTATTGGCGAAACCGTCAAGTAGGTAGGCCTTTCGAGGCCACCGAGGTCACCTGATGTCACCATATTCGAAACAGCTAATGACATTGCATACGCGGTGAATAGACGGGTGATGTTTTCGTCTCAATCGGCCCAGTAGTTCTTGCAGGGGCGCGGGAACTACTTTCCGACTGGGAGGGGGGGGGGGGGGGGGGGGGGCACACCATAATAGAGATTAACCTAGGGTACCCCCAAATCTAGTTTTCTCACCGGTTTTAGGCCACTTATTTTTCACCCCTCGGCTTTTTCAACAAAAAAAGAAAACATTTGCAAAAAAAAGTGTGGTATTCCGTCTCAAAGCTGTGGGGGCACCGCCCCCACGGCCCCAGAGTTGGGGGGCAAGCTGCCCCCACTGCCCCCCCGGCTCCCGCGCCTATGAGTTCTTGAGTTACCTATATAATGGGCAATGGCTGCCAATTGCCAAAGGCGAAAACGGTTATGTGACCTCCCAAGGTCACCGAGGCTGCCTGAGGCCACTATATACCTATTCGAAACGGCTGGTGAAATCTATTTATATATTTATGTGGTGAAATCAAGGCCGTATATAGGGTGAAATTGCATACGGCAGATCGACCAAAGATCGACTGGTGGTGTTTTTGGTTCGATCGGCCCAGTAGTCCCTGACTTGGTCCCTGAGTTATAGAATGACTGCCATAGACGAAAACAGGCATGTGACCTCTTAAGGTCACTTAGGTCACCTGAGGTCACCATATTCGAAACTGGTAATAAAATTGCATACGGCAAATCGACTATTAGCGTCTTCGTTTCTAACAACTCAGTAGTTCCTGAGTTATTAGATGGCTGCAGGGGTGGCGGCTGAGTAGTGTTATCATTGGTTGGTATGTTATTTTTAAACCTTGTAAATGGCGCGATTCGTGTTGGTTCCCGTGGCACGGGATTGAGCAGGATTGAGAACGGTGGGTATTTCAATTTCGGTTGGTATTGTATTGATTGAAGAAAGCTGGAATTGGATTTTTATGTGGCACTCGATCCTCTTTTTTGTGTTTATGGTGCAGAATATCGTAGTTTTTTAAAGAAAACCGCCGTGATAGTACCTGCGCCGCGAATCTAACAATTGCGGCGTGATTGGCACAACACAGAACAACCTTTTTGCCAGTTCTAGATCAAACTAAAAATTTATATCTGTTTGCATGTCTGTGTGTGTCTGTGTGTATACTGATGTGTGCACCGATTGGTTTGTGTGTCCCAATTACATGTGATCATGATCTGAGAAGCTTTTGCCTTTTACCAAAAATGCAGTCATAAAACTTCACGAAAAGTAAATTCAGCAAGCCTAAAATGCAATGTTTTTAGATAACCTAGGTTGACCTTGACCCTGACCCTGACATCTGCACATTGTCGAATAACCTGTTCCATGATAGGTCAAGGTGGGAGGTAAGACTAGCAAAAACATACAGAAATCAAGGTGTCAAAAGCTCACAAGACCCATAGCTAATGCAAGATGTTGAGAATTGGTTATTTGGGCCATGACATGACCTGAAATGCAAGGTCATATCTCTGAAGCCAAAAACCACAGAAGCTTGACAATTTCAGTGGATGCTGAAAAAGAATAGAGAAGCAGCTATACAAATAATCAGGCTTCTAGCTTTAAAAATGTTGAGTGCAGAGCAGAAGAAACTACCAGGGGGGTTGCAACCCCCCCCCTATGTGGGGGCGAGGGTTAATGGTGTTAATTTGTTTAACCAGAAACATAGTAAGCATAATTATGTTAAGAAGCATTGACCTTTTCCTTGAAAAAGTAAGATTAAAGATAAAAGACAAAAGTTATATTACATACAGTGAGCTTTCAGCTAAAAGCCTGCGTCAAACCAACAAAATGACATGATACAAAATTCCAGAAACCCTTTTGCCCGTAGAGCCCCCTCCCCCTCCCCCCAGTCAACCGCGTTATGTAAAATACCCCAGTTATGCGTGGCCGCGATTTCGCTCTCCGTTTTCTTCTCTCGAATCACAAGTTCGGTAGCTGGCTGTGGGCATAATCTCGCTCTCCCTCCTCCATCGAGATGCTCCCTCCTCCCTTCCTAACCCGTCATAAGACAGCGGGCGCGCGGGTTAACCTGCTACTTAGCTCGGATTTAGTATGTCGTCGGAATCACGATAAAATATTTCCAAAATGTGCTCCCTCTTATCAGGTGCTGTCTTACTTACGATATGTTCGACGCAAACAAGTTTAATGAGTTGAATGACAGATTTGGTAGCCTGCTTCACGTCTAGATAGTCTGGCGCCTTTCTGGTGATAATACCTGTCCTAACCTAAGTATCTATTTTCGTTATTGCAGAATTGTAGCTGTGAATCCAGTTTTAATATGCGAGTAGCTGGCTGCTGAGCCACTATGTCTGGATGGGCGGCCGGCCCCAGCGGTCGGACCAACAGTCTGAGCGGCGCTGCCGGCGCTACGGGAGCGTCCAGCCCCATCCTGGTCGATGACGACTCGAGCGGCGAGGAGGGCAGCAGCGTCTGCCCCATCGTCATCCCAGACACGTGGAATGGCACCACCATCATGCTGCCGGCGATGGGCGATCAGGCGCCGCGCAGTACCAGCCCCATCATCATTCCCGAGTCGTGGATGGGTCGGCCGCTGCTGCTGCCGACTCGGCCTCGGCGCCGCCGGCCGCGCGGACCCAGGACCGCCACCACTACCACCACCGCTGCAGCTGCCCCTGCGCCCGCTGCCGCCGCCAGACCACTGCGTCCTACCGCTACACCCGCGGATATATCGCGTCCCAACGCGCCGGTCCCGCCGGTGCGGCAGCCTGCTGCAGGACAGACACAGTGCGGCCAACCCGGGCCGACCACACGGTCTACCACCCCGACTACAATCGCTGCGGCTGCCGCGGCGGCGATGGCGACACGCGCCTCGTCACAGCCGGGACGGGGACGCGGTGCGCGAAGAGGCCGCGGTGCCCGCTCACAGACACCGACGGCGTCTGGACGTGGGCGTGGACGAGGCCGCGGCCGCGGCGCCAGGGGTGGTCGCGGAGCCGCGGCAGCAGCGGCGAGAGCGCCTGGCCCCGATCCAGCTCTGCTGGATAAGGTGAAATCCCTGGTGGCTGGTATCACAGCGGGAACGGAGGGGCTGCGGCGGAGCCTGCCGGGTACACCGAGCCGCGAGGAGCCGGTCCCCGGGCCGAGTGGACTGCAGGCCGGCTACGTCCAGGGTGTAGCTCAGACTGCCGCAAAGGCTGGCGTCAAAACCGCAACGGATCAGAAGACCGGTGTAAAAAGCGAGTTCGAAAAGAAGGTGGCTGTCAAGAACGAGATGGTGGCCAAGGCGGGTCTGAAGGCGTCGCCTCCATCCGGGCAGAGTCGCCAGGCGAGCTGCCGTCCAGCCTCGCCGGTGGCCGGACCGAGCCGCGGCCGGGCCGACGGCGCCGACCTGCCGTCGACGGCCGGCGGCGGCGCGGACGTCACGTTCGGCGTGCTGTTCTGCGCGGCGGTGGGCCTGCAGTACTACCCGGGTCTGCTCACGGTCGGCGGCCGGCCGGTACGGCTGCTGCTCTCCGGCGCCCCGGCCTCCTCCGGCTCCCGGCGGGACATCCGGCTGGTGACCGAGCGCGGCCTGACCTGCGCCCACCTGAGCCGGCCGGCCGCCGGCGCACTGGCGCCCCTGCTCGAGGCCGGCCTGGTGCGGCTGGATGCCGCCTGTGTGGACCATGATAACAGCACCGCCGCGCTGGAGGTGACGGTACGCGGCCGCGAGGCAGACCGCCGCCACGTCTGCGACCGGCTCAGAAGCATGGGCTTCGAGCTGGAGGAGCCGTCGGCGCCGTCACCGCCGTCGCCACCCGTGCCGGACGACCTGTTCTGCCCGGTGAAGCCGGGCCGCGCGCCGGACCCGGACCGCACCCTGGTGACACCGCGCGACCCGCAGCAGGCGGTCAGTGAGCGCTGGGCGGCCGTGCAGCGCTCCCTGAAGGAGGTAGAGCCGTGTTCTGCCGTGGCCAGTCGGCTCTACCCGCACCAGAAGCAGGCGCTCGGATGGATGATGAAGCGCGAGTCGAGCGGCGCGGTGGCCGAGGGACCGGACGCCGTCTGCGGTGGCATCCTCGCCGACGACATGGGCCTTGGCAAGACGCTCCAGGTGATCTCGCTGATCCTGACGCACTTCAAGGCGGGGAGGCCTCTGGCGGTGCCGGTGCCGTGGAAACGCCGGGCGGCGCCGGCCGCCCTGGCGCTGCCGCCCCCGCCCAAGCCGAAGGCAGTATCGCTGGGAGGTCGGCCGTCACCGAAAATCGACTGGAGCAGCTTCAGACAAAGGTTAAGGCAGGCCTGTGAGGAATCGTCCAACGTCAAAGCGGAGCCGGGCTCCGACATGTTTTCACAGTCCGAGGAAGTTGTTGTAACAGATCGGAAAAGCCGCATCAAGAGGAAGCCCGTCCGCTACATCGACTCGAGCGACGAGGAGGAGGAAAAGGTGGACCTGAAGCGCGTCAAGGCCGAGGCGACAGAGAGACCGAGCAAAGCGTCCACTTCGGCGGCCGGGTCTTCGGCCACGTTCGTGACGGTAGACTCGGACGAAGACTTCCTCCCCGATGATGATGACCCTCGGGGTCAGTCCGGCGGCGCCAACGCTGTGCTCATGAAGGCGACTTCGGGCTCGGGTACCACCAACACCACCAGCCTCGGCAGTGGGGACTTCATCCCAGTGCCGCCGTCCTACTGCGACAGTGACGGCCGCAGCGGCTGGCGGGGACCGCGCACCACGCTCATCGTCTGCCCGCTGTCCGTGCTCGACAACTGGGAAACCCAGCTGGAGCAGCACGTGCACAAACACGTGCACCTGCGCGTGCGCAGTTACCACGGACCAAAGCGCACGGCCGCCGACCTGGAGGACGCCGACATTGTGCTGACCACGTACGCCACTCTGGGCCGCGCGCTGGACCACGGAGATGACAGCCCGCTGCTCTGCAAACACTATCTGCGCGTGGTGCTGGACGAGGGGCACACGATCCGCAACCCGCGCTCGCTGATGGCGCGCGCCGCGTTCGAGCTGCGAGCCGAGCGACGCTGGGTGCTCACCGGTACACCGGTGCAGAACCGGCTCAAGGACCTGTGGTCGCTGGTACGCTTCCTGCGTCTGGAGCCATACGCCTCGCAGCGGCCGCTGTGGCGTATGATGCTGGAACAGCCGGTGATGCGCGGCAGTCCGGACGCCGTCGAGCGGCTGCAGACGCTAATGGCGTCGATCGCGCTGCGCCGGCTGAAGGAGCAGAAGGTGGACGGCCGGCCGATCGTCTCCCTACCGGCGCGCAACGTCTACGTCCAGCACGTGACGCTGGAGGGCGAGCAGCGGCGCCGCTACGACACGATGGAGGAGCAGTGTCGCCGCGGCGTGGCGCGCTTCATCCGCGACGGCACCATCGTGCGCCGCCAGGTGCAGATCCTGGTGATGCTGCTGCGGCTGCGCCAGCTGTGCTGCCACCCGCTGCTGGTGCCGGCGCACGACCAGCCGCTGCCTGAAGAGGACGAGGAGGGGGGAGCCGGGCCGTCGGCAGAGGAAATCGGCCCAGAGGTGAGCTGTCTTATGTGTATCTCACTTTTTGCCGACGTATCCGAATCCGACATTTGTCATAGTTAATGCATCCCAATTTACAGCCAGTAAAGGGTCTGTATTTCATCACTGTCTAATTTAACCCTCGCCGGACCTATTGGTTTTCTACATACGCGCCGGCCGAGGGGGGGCGGATACGACCCCCCCTCGCCGTTTCGCCCCTGGTGGAGCTAGCGCGTCGCGGAAAAAACGAGCGTGTGCGCCGTTACGAGACGCAGAGATTGGTACCCGATTTTAAGGTCCTAGGTCAACCGGTGACCTCTGAGGTCAGGTCAAGTGCCCCAAGGTACGGTTCAGTTTTTGGTGAATAACTTCGCAAAAAACGGCCGCAGAGCGCCGATTTTGGCAGCATCGTGTTCGTCTTGCTCAGGCGCGTCGAATGATATACTTTTTGTCCGGGTCAGGTCAACTTGGGGTGTTGACCTCAGGTCAAGGTCAGGTCAGCACCCCCAGGTCACGAAGTTGGTCGAAAGAGGTCATGTCGCATATCATTCGATTCGGCAGGTCTTCCTGAGTCCATTGGTGGCTTTCCCGACTCGCTAGCTCAATTTGATCAAGAGTTATTGACGAAAAACTAATATGACCTTGATGACGTCATAAATGACGTCACGCAAGGTCAACATTGCAAAAGTGACGCATCTAACCTTGCAAGGAGTGCATCAAATCACGATTCTGTGTGCTTGAAATAGTTGGAGATCGTTCCCGGCGCCAGAATAGCAGTTTTCATTTTTCCCCATTGACTTATAATGGTGAGGTCACGAAAATGACCTGACCTCATATGACCTTTAGGAAAAATCCGAGATATACAAGTTGTGGGACTCATAATGGATACTACTATGTATTTCAGACCCCGTGAGACCCTGTTTTTCGGCGATAATTTCTTCAGTTTTTGTCTAATTGGCTTGAAATTTTGACATTAGACATTTCAGCTCAAGCGCCGATTTTTATCAATATGGTCTCTTAACAAAATGTAAATATTTAGAGCACTTGTCATTGGCTCGTAATGCTAATTAGATTTTGCACCCGGATAGAGGCTCGTTCGCTACCGCAGCGGATTGGATGGGAGCGCTGGCCAATCACGTTGCGCCAGGCCCAACTAAGCTCCGCCCACTGGCCGTGACCGCGCTGGGTCTATGCAGGCTCAGTCGGCGGCAGCACCGCGGAGAGGTCGCACGGGGGCCGTGCACTGGAAACATACATGGAATCGACAGGAAGTGTCAGAGCGAAAGCTTGCTCTTCATTTGGGGGAGTTGGTAACCGCTTCTCTCTTTTTGGTATATCAACACCGATCCAGCTCAGAATATGAAGAATAATCAAAATGAGGATATTAACCTCCCCAGAACTAACATTAAATAGAGAGCTGAGTCATGCACTATCTGAATATCTGAATGAATGCACATTCTGGCGCCTACCTCATGGTCAGGTCGTGCCACTATTGTCACCTATGACATCATGCGAAGCCTCTGCACTACTCGAAAATATCGATATGGTTCGGGCTGCGTCAATTGCTGTTTCTGAAGACGCTGTTATACCTAACTATGCATAAAAAACAGCAGGATTATTAGTCGCGAGCACTTCCGATTGCCTCAGACATCGCTCCACGAGCTGTGTTCGTTATTCGGGAAGCGTTTAGAAGGGAGCAGAAATGTGATGTGCGATTTATTGCGCATGGTAGAAATGTGACATCAGAATAAGGGAAACAAGCGCATAGGCTAGTAAAGAAATCGCGTCTTTTTGTGAAACTTAAGTAACATTTCAAGCTCTCCAATAGTGAGGCAGTAGGGTACCTGCTTACAGGTAGGTATCTTAATTATTTGCAGTTCAACACGAAAGCCTGGGGTCAAGTCAGTCCGGTGACCTCAATCTAGCCAGTTATAAAATGGGCTAGTTCTGAAGTTGTTCAATCACATGAATCCATCTCAAGCATACGCATAAGCATAATATATTTCATATTTTAACCCAGGCGCGGATACAAGGGGGGGCCATGGGGGCCATGGCCCCCCCCCCCCCTTGGCCGATTTTTTTCAAAAATAAAATAAAAAGTTAAAAAGTTAAAAAGCTGAAAAGGGGGCCTCCTGAAAATAAAGTGGCCGAAATCCGATGAGTTTTTTTTTTAACCTACCCACTTAGTTATTTCTTAGAAGACTAGCTGAGAAGACTTCTTTGTTAGAAGATTGGTAAAGCTTTTCATAACTTGGAGGTCTCTTATACTCACAGAGATGACCACTTTTACAGGGCCTCCTAACCTGCACAGAGGGCCTCCAAGCCTGCACAGATGTTGAGATGTTGCCTGAACAGCTAGATAAGCTAAATAGACGCAGTTTTTTTTTGGGGGGGGGGGCCCAACAAGTGGGAAGATGGGGCCTCCAACAGGTGGGATTATGGGGGGGGCCTCCTGGTTTCTAATGGCCCCTCCCTTGGAGATTTTCTGGATCCGCCCCTGTTTTAACCACACTTCTTAAATGCTACGGTGTAACTGTTTACCATGTCTTGCAAATTTGACGTAGGCTGACCGACGTCTTGCATCAGTTCACAGTCAATTGATATCAACGGACTTTTTTATGGCGTTCAATCAAGCAAAAATGCAGTCACTAGCCATGAACTTAGTATTAAAGTAGATATATCTTTATTGATTGACAAGGTGCAGGTTAATTTGCGATAAATGTAATACCGAAGGCCAGTGCGCTAATAACAAGTGCTAGTTTCTGCTGTATCATTATTACTGCAACGGCAACCGCAAGGCAGCCACGTCCAATGCGGGCCGCCCCGGTCCGGCAATCGGCATACGGCCTTGGGTGCGGCGGCTACTGCCCCGTCGGCTCCACGCATCCGACTGACCGGCCAAGGTCACCGCTCCGTCCGCCGGGAGGGCGGAGCTTAATGGTCACGTGCCTGTGACGTCACGCCTACGTACGGATAGCCTCTACTCCACTGACGGATTTACGGAGCTGATTTTAACATTACGAGGCAACGACAAGTACCCTAACAATTGATATTTTGTTAAGAGACCATATTAGCGAAAATTGGCGCTTGAGCTGAAATGTGCTGTGCGAAAATTTGAAGCCAATTGGATAAATATTAAATAAATTATCGCCGAAAAACAGGGTCTCATGGGGTCTGAAATGCATAGTAGATCCTGCAAGTTTCATTTCCCTGTGACATCTCCTCTGGCAGTGAGGGCGTTGCGAAGTTGCGACATCTGAAGACCGTGCAGAGGTTCACTTATGACGTCATAGGTCAGTGACCTGACCTGACCCAAAAATGCGGTTGGTGTCAAAAGATCCGGCTTGGATCAAAGGTCAGGTATGCCAAGTTTCAGCTCGCTATCGCCAGCGTGTTCGGAGCTATCGCGAAAAAACCCTATGGGGGGCGGCACCCGCCCCCCCCCCCCTCGGCCGGCGAGGGTTATGTACCGAATCACGCTCTTTGCATACTCACACTATCTTTGATACACCCACCAACTGACTTATTTTTAAGATATTGAGCCACTCTACCGACGTACGGCCCTCCAGCAAAAGAGTGGTTGGTTAGCCTATGTGCATTTGGTGTAATAACTTTGAATGACAGAGACACTCTTGTAAAATGACTTAATAGAAATGAGAAGAGGGTTCGTGCACACACTTCGGCAATGGTTTTCAACAGCCATTAGACGTATTCATCAATGCAGACCGCTTATCGTGATGTTGGCAACCAACCACTAAATACCTGGAGGGCCGTACCACATCCCTGATCCTCTCCCTCACAAACCCGACACTGACTGGATCTGCTCGCACCCCCCAGGAGCGGCAGCGGCTGGTGGCCGCTCTGACAGAGATGCTGGGCTCCGGGTCCGACGAGGAGTGTCCCGTCTGCTTCGAGCCGCTCCGGCAGCCCGTCATCACCGTCTGCTCGCACGTGTTCTGTCGGCCGTGCGTGGGCCGTTTGCTGGACGCGGCGGCGGGCCCCCGACCGGCGGCGGCGCCCGACCCGCAGTGTCCGCTGTGCCGCGGCCCCCTGCGCGCCGGGCAGCTAGTGGAGGTGCCTGAGGAGGAGCAGAAGGCCGACCAGGCGGAGAAGAAAGGCGAGGAGGAGGAAATGCCTGCTGATGATGTCATGAGCGCCAAGGTGAGAAAGACTGAGAGATGGGTATGTGAGAGTGGTAGGCTGTCGTGTGAGATACGTCATGTGTGCGTGGGCTGAATACTAGAATAATTTTGACGATTCATGCCACGTCTCTGTCCTGCCATTCGGTAAACAGTACAATGGCTTGCACTGATTGTCATGTCCTATGAGTATGTTTAGAATGATGTCCCTCTTTTCGTCATTCCTAGTAACTGTTGTTACTTGTTTGTCTCATATTGTGTGTATTCTACTGGCTTATTCAGATAATATTTTTCCTCGTGTATTTTACCATTCGTGATACTCAGCTAGCAGTTTTTAATGCGCCGCAGCAACCAATTGAAGTGCAAGCGAGGCAAAAAATCAAAGTTGTGCACACTTATCCAACGTCCAAATAGTAGGTCTGTGACTACGGCCCATGATCCTACTGATGAGGAATCCGTTGGCATTTATCTTTCATCTGCAGCTTTGCGCCCTTGTCCGTCCCGCGTGACCCACTGACATATGTGCCGTTTCCCAGATCAACTCCCTGATGGAGGGTCTGCGCGCCATGCGTGCCGAGGACGCGTCCACCAAGGCGCTGGTGGTGTCCCAGTTCACCAAGCTGCTGGACCGGCTGGAGGCGCCGCTGCGGGCCGCCGGCCTGGTGTTCTGCCGGCTGGACGGCACCATGTCGCTGCCGGAGCGGCGGCGCGCCATCGCGCAGCTGTCGCAGACGACCGCCGGCGCGCCGTCCGTGCTGCTGCTGTCGCTGCGCGCCGGCGGTGAGGGCATCAACCTGACGGCCGCCTCGCGCGTCTTCCTGCTCGACCCGGCCTGGAACCCAGCCAGCGAGGAGCAGTGCTTCGACCGGTGCCACCGGCTGGGCCAGACGCGGCCCGTCACCATCGTCAAAATGGTGGCCAAGGACAGTGTCGAGGAGCGTATGATGGATCTGCAGGAGAAGAAGCGCCAGCTGATGACCAGCACGTTCGGAGGTGTAGGTCTGACCGCTGAACAGCGCCGGGTGCAGTTCATCAACGATATGCGCACACTGTTCAACCTGTGAGCGGGTGAAGCAGTGCTCGGGGCTCAGTGTCAGACGGTGGTTGTGTCGGAGGCTCGCCCCCGAACGACTAGGGCTGTGTATGGGAGTGCAGAGGCTCGTCTGTATCGAGGTGGAGCGATCAGCTACACGGCACTGCGCGGAGTGGGTGAAGTAATCGTCGGCTGTGACTGCTGCTCGATATGTAAGTGCCATCGGCCAGGAAAGACTCGTTAGTGGGTGTAGGGACAAGCTGCCGAGTTGTAGAGCTAGTGTTTGCTTAGTTGTTGCGTAATTTGTGGACCACCACGAGTTTGTAAATTGTTTGAGGTAGATTACGCAATAAGATGGATTGGTATGGGCCGTCGGAGCTGTTTCACCCTAGCCCTCCTGTGCTCTCCTGAGCCCTCCTGTGCTCTCCTGAGCCCTCCTGTGCTGTGCTATGTCCCGATTTCTCGCTGATCTATGTGGTTGGCCAGCAATATGCAGGCTACAATGTCGCTCTATTCCATTTAAAACGTTCCAGATGACACGTTGACCGCTTGGTTAGTGTCTGTCAACCGTGGATGAATGAAGTTTTAATTCAGTGCGTATTAACAGAGAGTTCTTGGTTCAACAATCTTTATCTTCTCGTCCTATGATGCACTACGCTTCTAGAATATCAATAATCCACCATAGCTGCCTGAACTGTTCAAATCACTTCCGACGAATATTGTGCCTTGCTGTTGTCTCAGGATAGGAACCTGCCCGATCAAGGATGTTTTTCATGGTTATTTAACCGAGCTTGTCGTTGTTGGTAATATACCTTACGGTATTGATCGTGTATGCTGGTAACCGACCACGCTAAAGAGCCTGGTTACCGAATTATGCAATCGATGACGTGGTTTGTGCCAGCCACCAGCGACGGCACCACCTAGCGGGATATCGGGGAACTTGTCTGACATTTGGCGGAGCGACAGATGTCGCTACTAGGGGGTGGATGCAGACTGCACGGCGTCCGCCACTGGCCTCCCCCGCTAAAGTCTCCGCTGTCTCCAGACTCAAGACATCCTGATCGATTCACTCTGGGGACCTGAGAACCTTTCTGAGGTCATGCGTGAGGTCACGATGCGCGCACAGAAGTTATCACCCATTTTTCGATGCCAATCTATTATGGAAATGTGACCTGCATTCTGATCACCGGGATCGCTGGTTTGAAAATAAGGGAATACAGACCAGTTTTTATACTTATGACACCTGAGAGCTACCAGTTTGCCATCTCCACCCGCATTCTTTCCCGTTACTCTCCTGTATCCAAAAAGCCCAATTTTATTCATCATTAAGCGTTTATTCACAGAAAGCAACGTGGTAATGTGGCAGACCATCAGTAACATTTTACAAATCACTTCCCATCGCAAATCAAGCCCGTGCCGCAAACAAGACTGGACTACAAAACAAACGAACCGAGACAGGGCGCTTCCCCGCGCCTCAGACACTCAGGTAGGTAGCACAGCTCCGCGCCGGCCCGGCGGCAGCTACTGGGGGTCGCCGGTGGGCCGGGGAGGGGAAGGGGGACCCGGGCGAGTTAGGCAGTCTCCATGGCGCCCTCGCCTCCCTCCTTGGCCGGCGGCTCGCTCTCGGGCGCCTCCACCATCAGCTGACCGGAGGAGGTCAGCCGGGACTTCAGCAGGTCCGGGTTGACACCGGGCGGCAGAGTGAACTTCCTCACCATGCGCATGCTGGAACAGCCCTCGTCAGACTTCTCCTCGCGGTGAGCGTCCACGGTGACCACGCCGCCGTCCACCTTGACGCTCACCTCCTCCGGTTTGAAGGCGCTGACGTCCACACCCACCTGGAACTGAGGCTTCTCGACCGGCTCAGCCACCTGCATCTGCTCCGGGGCCGGCGCCGCCTCCACCGCCTTCTTCTCCTCGGGCGCCTTGATGGCCTCCTTGGAGCCGACCGGAGGAGCCTCCAGCACCAGCTGGCCCTCGCGGGTCAGCCGGGAGCTCAGAGCGCTGGCGTCGACATTGTCCGGCAGACGGACACGGCGCACCATGCTGCTGGTCACCAGACCGCCGCTGGTCTTCTCGTGGTGGCGGGCGCGAACCGTGACCACGCCGTCAGACAGCTTCACGCTGACCTCCTCCGGCTTGTAGCCAGTCGCGTCCAGAGCTAGCTTGAAGCCCTCGTTCTTCTCAGGTTCGGCCTTCTTCACCTGCTGCTGCTGCTCCTGCTGAGGACCCCTCAGACACTGCTGTCCTGGGACGTGCGTGAATGGGCGCCAGACGGGCCCGTCCAGCTCGGCAAAAGTTGACCACGGGTCCCAAAAGCTCAGCGGTCCGTGGGAGCTGATGTCCCGCCGGGGCGCCCACCGGCGGCCGTAGGGCTCGAAGAACAGGAACGTATCCATGCTTCTGTCGCTGAAAACTCGCTTGAGCTCCGCTCGCTCTTCGAAGGCTCAAATCCGACTGATTGCCTCTGCGGGCCGAAAGCGCGAATATAAACTACGCCACCCGCTCTCCACAGCTGACCGGAGCTTTCTCGACGACAGAAATCACCAGAGACGAGCCTTCGCAGGGCCGGACAACGCTGGCCAATCAGCGCCCGTAGAGAGTGTGACGTCATCAAACAGCAACGAATGGAGGCTCAGCTTTCAGAAGGGCGGAGCAGCTTCGAGAAACAGATCCATGTGGAGGATTCTGGTAATCGATCGCCGCCGGCTGGTCAGTGGCCGCGTGGCGTGCAACACAACACCGGACGGAATGTCATTTCAAGGTCAGTGCGGATCAATGCCTACCGGCTGGGCCCCGGGCGCCGGCTCAGTATCGGGGTATTACGAAACAGCGCGGCGGGCGGGGACTGGGGTCTGGGGAGTGGGGACCACCGAAAACATCGAGAACATGAGGGAGCCATCGACTGTTTCGTAAAGGGGTGGATAACAATTCTAGCTAACATCCGACAATTACCTATGCCTTCAACTAAAAATGTGAGCATAAATAAGCCCAATATTCTTTCTCGTGGTTCTCACTGTACCTACCTATGATATACTGCCTTGCCTATCCCTTTGTAACAAGTTCATTCGGCATGCGGCGGCATAAACCAAAAACTGGACATGCTCACGGGCATAAATAGCTGTCTGCACTATTTACTTGCCAAAAAATGCACCTATCGTGTGATGGACTTCTTAAAACAACTAAGTTGTCGACAACTAATTATCGATTCATAAAACGAATTTTGCCACTGATTACCATTTTTCGGCATTGTTCGACGTTGTTCCAGTCCAGCACCTGCCCACTGGCGGTTATCGGTGCCTGCTGATTGTAAATTCAGCCGTTGGATTATGGATAGCACTAGCCTGCGCTATGCTCATTTTTGCAAGCTAGCACAAGCGCAGATTGGCCCGACTGACCCGACTGCCATATGCATTGTGCCCTACAGAGGGGGGGGGGGAGGCGGGTACGACCCCCCTCGTCGTTTCGCCCCTGGTGAAGCTAGCGCGTCGCGGAAAAAACGAGCGTGTGCGCCGTTACGAGACGCAGAGATTGATACCCGATTTTAAGGTCCTAGGTCAACCGGTGACCTCTGAGGTCAGGTCAAGTGCCCCAAGGTACGGTCCCGTTTTTGGTGAATAACTTCGCAAAAAATGGCCGCAGAGCCGCGATTTTGGCAGCATCGTGTTCGCCTCGCTCAGGCGCGTCGAATGATATACTTTTTGTTTGGGTGAGGTCAACTTAGGGTGTTGACCTCAGGTGACGGTCAGGTCAGCGCCCCCAGGTCACGAAATTGGTCGGAGTTGGTCATGTCGCATATCATTGGATTTGGCAGGTTTTCCTGAGTCCATTGATGGCTTTCCCGACTCGCTAGCTCAATTTGATCGGGAGTTATTGACGAAAAACTAATATGACCCTAATGACGTCATAAATGACGTCACGCAAGGTCAACATTGCAAAAGTGACGCATGTAACCTTGCAAGGAGTGCATCAAATCACGATTCTGTGTGCTAGTTGGAGATCGTTTCCGTGACCCCCCCCCCCCCCCCCCCCCGTGAGCGGCCGGCGGGAAGGAATACAGTTTTGAACGGGACGCCGTGTTGTCTACTTCAATCGGCAATACAAATTTGTGATCGTTTTGCTTTTATCGACCTCCAGTGACCTGACCGATGACTTGATCGAAAATGACCAGTGTGATCCTGAAAGATCGTACAACGATCCATCTATTGCTTTTCCTGCGTCTCTCTAGCTTTCTTACTTTCCGTGATAACCTGGTGTGGCCAAATACGCTATGGCAAAGCTGGCTGAGAGGTCCAGCCAGTAGCGGCGGAACACCTTCAATGAGGGGGGGGGGGGGGCACTGCCGACTTTTGGTCCCATTCTTTCCATGCAACGCCCATAATAGGGCTAATGTTAAAATGCCAAAATCAAAGGGGGGGCACGGTGCCCTGGTGCCCTCCCCGTTCCGCCGCCTATGGGTCCAGCCGGGCGCAGGTTTAAGTGTTGACCTCGTGTGAAGGTCAGGTCAGAGCCGCTTAGCGCTCGAAGCTGGTTGAAAGGGTCATACCACACATCATTCGATTCAAATTTTTTTCCCGAGTCCATTGGTGGCACTGGCTTTCCTGATTCGCTAGCTCAACTTAATCGGAAATTATTGAAAGAAGTTATATGGCTTTAGTGATGTCATGAATGGCGTCACGCAAGGTAATGATGCAAAAGTGAAGCATCGGACCTTGCTAGGATTGCATGAACTCACGATTCAATGTATGTACCTACTTTAGGTAGTCTTATATCATTCCCGGTGCCGAAATAACATTCATATTCAACTTTCAAGCCCCTCCCCATTGACATTTAACGGTGAGGTCACACGTCACCGACTTGATCTCAGGTGATACTTAAAGTGACCATCCCACCTTAACATTAGTTTTGAGTTGAGATAGCCAAATTGGTGGCCATGGCCTGCAAATACCGGTTTGGGCACTCACAACATCGAAAAATGCTTTAATTCGGAGATATGGAATTTCAAACTTACAGTTTTCGGATTCTAAGGGGCTAATGCATTAGGATGCCCCCTTAAAATTTGTGACATCAGCGGTGATCTAACGATTTTAAAACCTTATACTAACATCTTTGTGAAGCAGTGGTGGTATATGCTATTTGCGCGCAACATCTGCCGCAAACGCCGCACTTCCAAAATGAAGTCGCTAGAAACAGCGGAGATCCCCAAAAAGTAAACAAAAGTAAATGTCTAATATCTTGAAAACCGGTGAATATTTTTCGGTGAAATTTGGTAGCCTACCAAATTTCAGTGATATTCGTTTTTGCTCTTTCTGAACCGAGCGACATCACCTTCATGCCAATTCATTAACTTTTTTGAAGGTGGGAGGGTTCCTTTAAGAAAAATTGGAGATATACATTATACAGGCTGCGAGACCTCTGAATGATTTCAGGTCCTGTAAGTTTCATCTCCCGGCATGAAAGCTCATTTGGCACTGAGGACATTGCGATCAGTTGCGACATTTTGGGGTCGTGCAGAAGTTCGCTTATGACGTCACAGGTCAGTGACCTGATGACCTGAAAATGCGGTTGGTGTCACAAGATTTGGATTTGGGCTTAGATCAAATGTCAGGTATGCTGAGTGTTAGCTCTGTATCGCCGGCTGTTCCGAACTATTGCGAAAAAAATAATATGGTTGAGGGGCGGTACACGCCCCCACCCCATCCGGCGAGACCTCAACAAGTCATTACGTTGACCTGAGGGCGGCCAAAGCTTAAAGTTGCCCTTAAGCTTATAAGGACAACTTATTACTTAATTCATTCGACACTTTTCCACGAGAGGAGCACGAAATCGGTAAAAGTAATTTTGCCAAAGTTTTTAATCAAAGTTATCGCCGGCAATCAGTTTCCGCAATAATGTTTTGCTCTCTGCAGGCTCAGCCGTTGACTATTGACCGATGTGCTTTTCCGCGGTGCCGTAGCTTTATTGGTCCCGAGTTTTACGCCGATCTCTCTCTCTCTCTCTCTCTCTCTCTCTCTCTCTCTCTCTCTCTCTCTCTCTCTCTCTCTCTCTCTCTCTCTCTCTCTCTCTCTCTCTCTCTCTCTCTCTCTCCCTCTCCCTCTCTCTCCTTCTCTCTCTCTTTCTCTCCCTCCCTTTCTCTCTCCCTCTCTCTCTCTCTCTCTCTCTCTCTCTCTCTCTCTCTCTCTCTCTCTCTCTCTCTCTCTCGGGCTGAAAAAAATGTTGAAATGGGCAAAATTTGATCTGTGATGACGTCTGGTGACCTTACCTAAAAGAATGACCTAATTACTTTTACCATGATTTTCGGCGTTCTTTCGAAAGCCACTTGTCGGTCGCTACGTGCATAGACATAGCCTTCTATGTATATATATATCTAAGCCTTGGATCATAAAATCCCCCGCATCATAGATTTGAATATTTGAAATAGTAATGGAAAAATCGGAGTAATGGAAAAATCGGAGTTGATTCATCACGCCAGACAGTCTCTGGCTTTTTTTGTCCAGTTTCCAACCCTTTTTCTTTTTCGATCCGGGTCCTCCTTACCTAAAATTTACGGAGCCGGGAGGCGGCATTTAACACCTAGCAATGTTATCCAGCGATCAAGCAATAACGTTCAATTGAACATTCCAGACGGCACCGGAAGGCGGAATCTACAGTCGCGTGAGCGTCAGTTCCCCCCCCCCCCCCTTTGGAATGTTCCGGTTGCACGGCCTTGAGGGCCTACCTCACTCGTAACATTCCGAAACGCCCAGACTGGTCTCGACACCCAGCTGATCGTACAGCGACGTCATCTAGCAGCGAATCAGAAGCCAGTACTGGGGTATGACGTCAGAGGTCTCCGGCCAATGAGAGTCAAAGATACATCATCAACACGGAGCGAGCTCGCGAAATGGATCATTGGTGAGCCGTCGCCAGTTGACGCCGCCGGTGTCCGGAACAGTCCCGTGCAGTGCCGGCGGATCCCGTCCCGTCTGTCTGGTAACAAAAGTGACCGGCCCGCCGCCCGCGGAGTCAGACATTTGAGTGGTGTTTGTCGTGGTTGGTCTGTGTCTCGCTCGCTCGCGCTACTTTCTGCGATGGATCTGCTGCTGGAGCCATGGGCCGTGTTCCCGCTCTTGGCGGACATCGAGCCCCATCACACCCTGAAGGATTCGGACAAGTTCCAGGCTTCGATGCACCTGGGCCACTACAAACCTGACGAAGTGGTGGTCAAGGTAGCCGACAACGTGGTGACCGTGCGGGCCGAGCACGAGGAGAAGCACGAGGACGGTTACTCGCACAGCCGAACGGTGCGGCAGATGACGCTGCCGCAGAACACCAAGGTGGACCAGCTCACCTCCCACCTGACCCCCAACGGCGACCTGCTGCTGGAGGCGCCCTACATCAACAAGCCGGCGCTGCCTGCGACCAGGGACATTCCGATCGCCATCGAGGGTGCCGGGGACGCCCCGAAGGTCGAGGGCAAAAAGTGAGCTGTGATTTGTCGAGTCGGTGGACTGCTGCCCGCGCCCGCGGCTATGGTTATGTATCGAGCCGAATTTGTAAGTTACTGTTTTGTTCACCATACGCGAGGTGCTGCGGGCGACGCGCTTTCAGGGATCATATGGACCCTCGATTGATTTTTGATTGTAGCCCAGAGATGTGCGCGATTTGGGTCTCTGTCTGCCACGCTGCCGCGGCGTGGTTTGTATCTGTGTTTGATCGGGCCAATAAATGTTGACCGATGCTGATGCTTCTACTGGAGTTTGTTGTCTGTGAATGAAGACTTGTTGATACCGAACAGGCGCAGCTAATCGCAGTGGTCTGGTGGCAAATTGAATGGGATGTGCGTGGATGTAGATTTTCGGCGTGATGCAGTTCAAGTTATGTCCCCGAGCGACTGAAGGGTTTGGGGGGGGGGGACGGGGAATGAGGTGAGGGGGGGGGGGTAAATCAGTCAGGTAGTTTTGGAGCATGGGCTCGTCTGCAACAGTTTTTTAGGGGGTTTGGACCGATTTGGACCACTTGGGGTGGACCAATCAAAAAATTAGGTATGAAAAATAGCACCATTTCAGACAGCGGCGCGTCCAGCGGTGAAGGTTTCATCGAAATCAGTCCAGTAGTTTCGGAGCATGGGCTCGTCTGCAACAGTTTTTGGGAGTTTTGGACCGATTTGGACCACTTAGGGTGGACCAATGAAAAAATTATCGTAAAAGGCACCGTTTCAGACAGCGGCGCGTCTAATGGTGAAGGTTTCATTGAACTCGGCCGAGTAGTTTCGGAGCATGGGCTCGTCTGCTTTTAAGGTGGTCTATGTTTCTGGACCATTTTGGTCCGATTGGTCCAGTCAGAGTTAACCAATCGCCAAAAAAAAAAAACGAAAAACGGCACTTAAATAAGTTATCCGCTATTGAATGGTGAAAGAATTATCAATCTCGGGCCAGTAGTAACTGAGCATGGGCTCGTCCGCTAGTCTCGTCTGATTTTTAGACACTCCCGAAAAAAAATTGACTTGTGCCCGGAGGCGTCGTGGGGCGTGCTCTTGGATAAGTTTTCCATTGGCATTTTCCAAACTTCTAGGACATTGTTTCCTTGTTCCCTTCTTGGCATTTAACATGTAATTTTCCTTATGAAAGTCATGTGAAAGCTTATTTCTGTACGAGAAAATTTGCAAAATTTCGTTAATTTGTGTGGATGTGGGAGACTGAGACGAGAGATAAATGCCTATGATGTCCCCCCCCCCTCCCCAAGTGGGGACACATGCGATAGAGTCACTTTTAAATGTGATATGACCGTCTAATTATATTATTTCGTAACTCATGATAACTGGGTGTATAATAATTTTGACTGTTGAGCGCAATTTTCACATTTAATTTCCTTCTGAAGGAATACATATTTTTGCTAGTGACACCATGACAACGGGCAATAGTAATCCGTGTGTGTTTAAAATTTGATTTCTTTTTCAATTTTCTTCTGGGCAACGACATTAACGATATTGATTAGCGTGTTGGGGTGGGCCATAGAAAGTGAATACTTTTTGGGGTAGGGGCAATAAGAAAAAAAACATTCCCCTCTGTGCCGCCACTGTAAACAAGCATTATTGTCCTCGGCTACGCCTCGGCAATAAAGCATTTTTCGGTCTTCACCCTCGGGATACTGTGGCGTTACATCGGGCAATATTTTTTTTTACTACTGGCCGCTACCCCATACAGTAGTCATTTACTGACTACAGCCGTACGGTCAATACGGTTGTTAACTCAGTTCATTATTCATACTATTAATACCCTACCCACTCCCCAGTCCCATTTACGTGGCTCTAAGAACTAAGAACGGCCTTGCGCTCAGAGGAAAGATGATCGAAATAGGAAACAATCGAAAAGGCACGCTCCCCGGAACCCCCCCCCCCCCCCCATTCTAGACCTTTACTTTTCCGATAGCCAAACCCATGACGTCAGGGTTACATTGAGCGCTAAACTGCGCATTAGATGGTTAAAGGGACTATCCCACCTTCTAAAATGTTGTTAAAACCAGTTAAATTGTGCCCGACTTTATAAATTGGATGACCAGGAACACGGTTCTGGCATTTATTTTTCATTAAACATCTTAGGCTTTCCATATTCCAAACACAAACTTTCAAATATGTGACGTCACAGCCCAAAATTAGCTCTTTCCCCAGGCCACATTACTGTCATAAAGCTGATTGTTTTTACTCTGTAGGCACCACAACAAAGTTCAGATCAAGTTTTAAGCGATTTTTCAACGAACAAACCCATTTAAATCAGAATGACTAAACGAGGTGACGTCACACTAACGGTCGCTCCATGTTGAAGATGGGCCTTGTACAAGGCCCATTTTCAAATGAAGGGAACGAATTTCTTCAACACCAAGAGGCCGCGGGGGTTGAAACCTAAATAGATAGTGGTTTCTGAACCTCGCCGCAAACTTGGCTATCTCAACTCAAACCCCATGTTAAAGGTGGGATAGTCCCTTTAAGGTAGCTATTTCGCAACATGGCATTATCAAATCTGTTCATTGTTTGAATAACGCTGCTCTCGAAAGTCTCACTGTGTCATGATTCATGGCGTCATGCATTTGCTTGCTTTACTTGCTGCGCATTTGCTTCATGTCGCGTGTAGTGCTAGGAAGATGGATTTTTTGCGACACTGCAGTGTTGAAATGATCCGATCCAGGTTATATAACCCGCTGTGGAATGCGAGCCTAAATCATTTGCAGATCAACAATAACCACACTGCTGAACCGTTCTAATACGCATTTTAGTACTGATGTAATTCTTATATAAAGGCCCCGCGCACCGCTGAGGTCTGGCAGGTTCCACGTCCTGTTGGGGGGGGGGGAGGGCAAAAGGCCCCGCTTCGTATCTCCGAAACCAATAGCCGGATCGGAAAAATTCAAACGACATTCGAAAGAAACCATCTAGATGCACAATCGGATAGGATATCAATGACCTTCATATTTGGCCTGTGACGTCATAGGGAGGTCAAACAAGGTCAAATCAGTCCAATTTACAATGACGAGAAGTCGGCCATAAAAAAGGAACCTAGATTTCCAAAATGATTCTGGATATGATGTATGTATGTGATAGATCGGGCACAGTGGCGCAGCCAGAACTCTGGCGACGGGGGTGAGAGACGTTCGCGATGGGCCCCCCAGCAAAGTGGGCCCCCCTCAACCAAATGGGGGCCCCTTACCAACAACGAAGGTCAGATCATTGTCATCATTACCAGCCAAATCAGGGAAAAGGACAAATATCTCTTGATCTGAAGAGGCACGTAAAAAACAACAGCATATTTACAGAAACACGACCATTCTGCCCATATTTGATGGACAGCGTGCAATTGATGGCCAGCGGCCACTCAAAGGATCGGGCTGGGTCAAAAGGCTTTTAAAAAAGCTCAACATCAGTTTTTTCGACTATTACGTTTGATATAGGAGACGAGGTCATATAAGGGGGCACCGGGGCCCCGTGCCCCCTTTGATTTTGGCATTTTAACATTAGCGCTATGGGCGTTGCATGGAAAGAATGGGACCAAAAGTCGGCAGTGCCCGCCCCCCCTTAATTGAAGGTGTTCCGCCGCTTCTGACCTCCATGAGCCTCAAAAACCTCTATGGGCCCCCTCACGCTTGGGGTAGGCTTCCTGAAGCATAAAATCTCTAAGTCTTGAGATGGGCCCATTAGGCATGAATTGGGCGATCAATATACATGTGGTGAGTTGACCTATATCAAACATGATATCGGCTCAATCAGGATTAGGGTAGGCCCTCTCAGACCCAGACCAGGCACGGAGTGCGGACCCTCCCACACATAGGATGATCCTTTCATTCCTGGGATGTCTTCTCAGGCCTGAACTGGGCCCTCTCAGACCTGAAATGGGCCCTTCTCAGGCCTGAAGTGGACCCTCTCAGGCCTAAAATAGGTCCTCTAGGGCCTGAAATGGGCCCTCTCAGGCCTGACATTAGCCCTCTCAGACCTTAAATGGACCCCTTCAGGCCTAAAATGGGCCCTCACAGCATCAAATGGGCCCTCTCAGGCCTGAAATGGGCTCCTCTCAGGCCTCAAATAGGTCCTCTAGGGCCTGAAATGGGCCCTCTAGGGCCTGAAATGGGCCCTCTCAGGCCTGAAATGGGCCCCTCTCAGGCCTCAAATAGGTCCTCTAGGGCCTGAAATGGGCCCTCTCAGGCCTGACATTAGCCCTCTCAGACCTGAAAAATGGACCCTCTCAGACCTGAAATGGGCCCCCTCAGCCCGGAAATGTCGAAAAAGGGCCCCCTCATACCGTAACTGGGCCCTCTCAGGTCTGAAATGGTGCCTGAAATGGGCCCCTCTCAGCCCTCAAACGGGCACTCTCTGGCCTCAAACGGGCCCTCTCTAGCCCCAAACAGGCCCTCTAGGGCATGAAATGGGCCCTCTCAAGCTTGACATGGGCCCCCTCAGGCCTGAAATGGGCCCCTCTCAGGCCTGAAATGGGCCCTATCAGGCCTCAAACATGCCCTCTAGGGCCTGAAATGGACCCCTTCAGGCCTGAAATGGGCCCTCACAGGCATCAGATGGGCCCTCTCAGGCCTGAAATGGGCCCTCTCAGCTTCAAATGGGCCCCTTCAGGCCTGAAATGGGCACTCACAGACCTGAAATGGGCCCTCTCAGGCCTGAAATGGCCCTCTCATGTCATGGAACGGGCCCTCCTAGGCCTTGGATTAGTTCAATCGGGTCTTGGATGTACCCTCTTAAATCATAAAATGGGACTATAAATCCTAAAGGGGGGGGGGGCTATACTGAAAACTGTTTTCAGTCCTATGACGGACCTTGACATTATGATAAAAAATTGTCAGGCTGCATAACGTTACAGTTCGAATCGACGGTGGGCCCCTAGGATAAGAGACGGGGGTGAGATCTCACCCCTTTCACCCCCCCTGGCTATGACGGACCTTGACATTATGATAAAAAATTGTCAGGCTGCATAACGTTACAGTTCGAATCGACGGTGGGCCCCTAGGATAAGAGACGGGGGTGAGATCTCACCCCTTTCACCCCCCCTGGCTGCCCCCCCCCCATTCTAGACCTTTACTTTTCCGATAGCCAAACCCATGACGTCAGGGTTACATTGAGCGCTAAACTGCGCATTAGATGGTTAAAGGGACTATCCCACCTTCTAAAATGTTGTTAAAACCAGTTAAATTGTGCCCGACTTTATAAATTGGATGACCAGGAACACGGTTCTGGCATTTATTTTTCATTAAACATCTTAGGCTTTCCATATTCCAAACACAAACTTTCAAATATGTGACGTCACAGCCCAAAATTACCTCTTTCCCCAGGCCACATTACTGTCATAAAGCTGATTGTTTTTACTCTGTAGGCACCACAACAAAGTTCAGATCAAGTTTTAAGCGATTTTTCAACGAACAAACCCATTTAAATCAGAATGACTAAACGAGGTGACGTCACACTAACGGTCGCTCCATGTTGAAGATAGGGCCTTGTACAAGGCCCATTTTCAAATGAAGGGAACGGATTTCTTCAACACCAAGAGGCCGCGGGGGTTGAAACCTAGATAGATAGTGGTTTCTGAACCTCGCCGCAAACTTGGCTATCTCAACTCAAACCCCATGTTAAAGGTAGTGTGCCACCTTTGAAAGATTTCCCGTTTTATTTTTCCTAGGATAAGAAGCTTCTGTTTTTACCTAATATCGCAAAAAAAATCAAAAATGGGCCTGGAATAGTGCCTTTTTCGCCTAAAAGTTTATCGGTTTTTAGATATGTATAACAACTGTAGTGGGCTCACCTGCAAACAGGCGTCGGGCAACAATCGCGAATGCGGCGCACTTGTGACAATAAGCAAAGGTCATTATAGTGTTACGACCATACGACGTACGGGAATGAGTTATCAGCTGTCTAATCGTAGACAACACAATGTCGAGCCTTAAACTGTAAGCCTGTATTGGTATTGTTTCTTAAATTTGGCTGTCGAACATTAATTCAGGGTTACTTTTAAAGGGGGGGAAGAGGGGAATTTCCCCCCTTCGAAAATTCCGCTCCCCCTTTCAAATCGTGTCTGAACGGCTAGGGAGGGAAAGGGGAATTTCCCCCTTTCAAATTTATTTTGGAGCCCATTTTCAATCAATTCGCTATTCAGATTCTATAGCCATCGTTAATCAGATTCTCGTCATCAATCAACGTTGCTGGCGTTAAGATAATTATTAATTTTCAATTTTCGGTTCCATCCAACCATTTTACGTTCAGTGCAGCAGGAACTCCAGATTTGACCCGATACCGATCGGATAGTCGGTGGGACCGTCTCTTGTCTTGTCTCTTCCGTCTTTTCGCAATCACTGACATATCGGTACAGGCGTCGGCGTAGAAACCGGCGGGGGACGGGACGGGATTACCTCTCCGAACCAAGGGTGGATACAGGGGGAGGGGGGCAATGGGCCATGGCCCCTCCTTTGACGCAAAAAGAAGGTGACCCCCTTTTGGACCCCCTTTTATATTCTGTGTTCTTTCTCAGAAACGACCCATTTATTCACGATTATTTTCACTTTTTCATCGACGCCAAGGCCAATGTAAAATTTTTTGTCCCAATATGACAATGGCCGTGTTTAACCATCCTCCAAACCGGAATCATTGAAGGAAAAACAACGTTATTTTTGTCCCATAGGCATTAAAGCTTTGAGTAATAAATGACTTTTCTCTTTATGCAGCATTCACGTTCATCTGCTTTGCATGCAGAACAGGGCGCAAAAAAAAAATGTACCTCATCACAGCCGGCTTTCCCAATGGAACTTTCACTGCTCACTAATACTAATAGTAATAATTCAAGTTTTGTGCTTCATTAGTTTTTGTTCGGATATCACTGCCCACCTTGTAGTTGTAGAGGTTGCAGTTTTGTAGCGCCGTCGTTTCTCTACATACACGACCACACAAAGAACTTTGGAATTGCTCGTTAACTGTAGCTTTTGTGAGCGTTTAAGAATTTCATGTTTTTTGCTCATTTTTGCTCGAACAGTTTGACATCAATTACTCCTGACCTAAGGTGACCTAAGACTTGAAATTTTGTGCGAAGGTTTCAAATTGATACCCGGTAAGGTACTAAAAATTTGGCGGCGCTGCGCGCCGCCGTTTTTCGCTTTTCAAGAAAACCCACATGGGGGCCAAAATGACCTCCAATCAGGGCGCGGATTAACCTCTCTCTTTAGAAAGGCGTTACTTAATGTTTGGCCGGGGTATACCTACTAGTTATTGATACCACTGATAGGTTGATACTACTGATTGGCATTTGCAAGGGCGCAGTCAAGTTGGGACCTCCCCCGCCCCTTACAGCCAAGGTAGGTGCGTATATTTTTTAGCAAAATTATTTTTTGGCAACCTTCCAAAATAAAGTGGCTGAAACCCGAGGAAAGAATAGGATTTGGGGGTAGGTAAGGTTCTGCGGGCTCCATCCTAACGAAAAACCTAATGGTATTGCCGCCCACCCCCCTTTCAGATGCCCCTGGATCCGCCTTTGCCCCGAACTTTATTCCCCCTCTCAACTTTTCCTGTAAAAGTAACCCTGCATTAATTTGTGGTTTGAAATATGATGTTATGTAAAATAATTGATATGAAACAGCGTCTCTTAAGTTATGACCCCATTACACCACACGCAAGTGGCAGAAATGACAATGATCAGCTGACGCATTTTTCTTGGCCGAAGTCAGAGCGCGCGGCCCGACGCACCACGCGTATTTGGAAATTCCGACCTCGACGAGCATCAGAAGCCACCTAACAGGCGTGTTCGAAACCGCAGGAGATGATGATGAACGGGTTTATCGAAACTTGATTGGATGAGCCTATCGGTAATAGCGATTTTAGTGTGTGCATTTATTGTTCATAGTGGTGTGAAATGTGGTTGGGGTACGACCGACGACCCGTCGGGGCGAATTTCGCACTGGGGTACTCAAAATTTGAAGAATTTTTAAGATGTTTCCATAAGTTTTGAAGGTATGGATAAGTTCTAAAAATCCGGTTCTCCTTATCCGGGTCATTAACTCCATATGGTCCAAGAAAGCTGGCACACTACCTTTAAAGGTGGGATAGTCCCTTTAAGGCAGCTATTTCGCAACATGGCATTATCAAATCTGTTCATTGTTTGAATAACGCTGCTCTCGAAAGTCTCACTGTGTCATGATTCATGGCGTCATGCATTTGCTTGCTTTACTTGCTGCGCATTTGCTTCATGTCGCGTGTAGTGCTAGGAAGATGGATATTTTGCGACACTGCAGTGTTGAAATGATCCGATCCAGGTTATATAACCCGCTGTGGAATGCGAGCCTAAATCATTTGCAGATCAACAATAACCACACTGCTGAACCGTTCTAATACGCATTTTAGTACTGATGTAATTCTTATATAACGCCCCGCGCCCCGCTGTGGTCTGGCAGGTTCCACGTTCTGTTGGGGGGGGGGGAGGGCAAAAGGCCCCGCTTCGTATCTCCAAAACCAATAGCCGGATCGGAAAAATTCAAACGACATTCGAAAGAAACCATCTAGATGCACAATCGGATAGGATATCAATGACCTTCATATTTGACCTGTGACGTCATAAGGAGGTCAAACAAGGTCAAATCAGTCCAATTTACAATGATGAGAAGTCGGCCATAAAAAAGGAATCTAGGTTTGCAAAATGATTCTGGATATGATGTATGTGATAGATCTGGCATGAAGATAGTTATCTGACTGAATGGATGATGATCATTGATCTGTGACGTCACAATAGGGGTCAGCCTCGACCAATCAGAAAACACTTATGTGAATCGCAAGGTAAGGCATGTTGATGTGAATATTCGAGTCTTTATAAAAGACATGTCATATATATGCAGCCACAGAAACATCCTTGAACATTTTCCTTAGACATTTGACGTAACAGGAATATAAAAAAGTCAAAATACATTTACTAATTTACGACGAAAAATATGTTTTTACGTAAGAGTGACTTTTATCACGTGAAAGATCATATTCAGTCAGAAAGAGGTTGATAGGTAAGCATTGACCTATAGGTCAATATGTAAACCTTATTATAGATCAATGTTGATAAGTGCAATGAATATTACTTCTGACTGATTTCAAGCCCAAATACTGAAAACATTGTAACGTCATAAGAACAGTCGCTACTTTTCAGTCATTCAAATAACTAAATCTCTGGCAGTTTTAGAGATATTTTCTTAATTTTTGGCTATGTTCTCTCACATACGTTCCGTTTTTTTAATTTCCCTAAATTTCAGAAAACATTTCAAGAAATCTAAATTTTAGTTAGAAAATTCCTAGATCTTGCGATTTTTGTATTTAGAAAATTTCGGGAGAGCCATTTTGTTTGCCATGCTTTTTTATTCCTTAAGTTCGATTTTTGCGTCTCTGGGTTGAAAGTCTGATTTTCTGCGAATTTTCTTCTTGAACGACTTTTTCGATGAAAAATCGCCGAACATGACCTCAGTTACACCTCTATACAGGGTTGGGCAGATAAATTGGGACAAATATCAACTTCCTCTAAAACGACTATTTTTTGAGTGATAAAGATAATTTTTGAACATAAATATAGGCTAATGAATACTTTTCCATGTTATGCAGGTTGCGTTGTAATTTTGAGCCGGCTGGTCACAGAACGTGGGCTTAAGCAAGCCACTATCAACTTAGTCCGCGCGCACATGCATGCCAATACTCTAATTATGCTCCATCAAATGGCTGAAAGTAGTGTGTATCGAACAGACGTAAACGTTGGAGGAAGAGATGATATTGACTCATCCTTACATACCTATTGCATTGACACCGGCCGCTCCCCCGGTCTTCCAGGGGGGCTAAAAGGCAAAATTCAGTTAAATCAGAGGATCCTCGCGAAAACAGTGGCGCGAGCTTACAACGAAGGTAGCCGCACCATGAGAAAGCGATATACCAGCACCTCAAACATGTACTCTTATGCATTGATGCATATCAACCTGTTAACATAGATGTTGAAGCAGCTGTGACGTTAAAAAGATTGTTTCCTCTTGAAGGGCTTGGAGAAGCGAGCAAGCACGTGCAGGTCTTTTTCGACGATGGTATCCCCATAACCGAACATATGAACTCAGGGGGTGTCGAAGTCTAGTAGGAAAATCTGGCAAATTCCCTGCATGACGTCACGTCGGGGATGACCGACGGCACCTTGCACTGAAAGATACGGCAGAACAGCTATTTTTGAAAAATGATTAAAAATACTTTTGTGCTGTTATGACGCATAAAACGCTTATCAGCATGTTCCTCATCATGTGATAAAGGCATATCCGTGGTCAAAAATAGCTGAGTCCCTCCCAATTTCCAACCACCGACCTCATAAGCAAAGGATGTAAGCGTAATCCTTAAGGGCGACTTTCCTATACATATCCGTACATATGCGTCCTTATGGAAATCGATAGTGTGGCGATTGGCGACGCGCGCGACATCTGTGTGGCGACCAAGTGGCGACTGTGGGACACCTGGTGGCTGCTTTTCTGCTGTATGTAGGCATTGGGGTTTTGCCAGATGTGGTTCCTACTGCTACACCACTATGTTGACCCAATACTAGAAAAGTTATTTTGCTTATAAAAGGCAAGCAAATTGAAAGTTGATTTATGAAATTGCTTATAAATGATTACGAGATAACAATAAAGAAATTTTGATTGAATAATTATTTAAATAACCAACCGTGAAACTATATTCTGGTAGGTTTAGTAGAAATAAGTCCGTGCAACCTTGTATTTAGGGCCTTGATATGAACAACCGCAAACACCATATGTAACATCGCAACCAGCCCAGAAGACGTGATCTTAGTTCCAAAAAGCATGCAGCAGACATCGGTGATGGCATTCCACTCGGTTACTTCTGACGGTCACGTGGGGCCCCCTCATTTTACGGAATCGGGAGGGGGTTCGCCATTACAGGGTACCCAACCATTATTCCGGCAGTTCGAATCAACAAGATGGAAGAAGGCAGCATCCTGCATGGAGTGATGGTCTTCGAAGAGTCAGCTCCCCGGCATACAGTAAATTAAATACAAAATCTCCTGAAACGGAGGATCCCGCAAACTGTACCCAAGGGAAAATGTCCCCTTCCTCATTAAACCTAAGCCCACACAAGTTTTGGTTGCTGGGGCGTTTTTGCGGGTGAGTCTAATGAACGTCCCCATGTGACGGTGGTGAGCCTCAGCAGTGCCAGTTGGCTACATTTACGAGCCATTTCAGACGGGAGATCTCGCCGCGCGTGCGGCCAGTCAAGGCACCGATAAGGACTGATGCAGGTGGACCACGGTGACCATATTTGGTGATAAATGTGTAAAATTGGTGTAACAATAAGTGATCCAAATTTGAAATGCCTATGTTTACAAATTTCTAAGTTACGGCGTTCTAAATGCAAATATGTATTTTGTCCCAATTTATCTGCCCAACCCTGTAGCTTGTGACATGAGATGACCTGGTGCCTCATTTTTTTCAGGAGTTGTGTAGAATTGATGCCCGGAGAGGTACTGAAAGTTTCAAGCCCAAATTCGCGGCCGTTTCTGGGTTATCTGCGAAAACCACCGGGGAGACCCTTTTGTCCCCCCCCCCATAACGCGGGGTCGCGGGTTACTCCGCGCCGTGATGGGGGGGGGGGGGGGTTCACGGTTTTTTGGAAATTCTCAAAATTGTTGATTTTATTAGCTGTTTTCTAAAAATACAGTTTTTTTTTAATTTTTAGGGGTGAAAAACGCATTTTATGGAAAATCCGAGATAGCCATTTTAAAGAACTCGTTGAGCTGCGTCTATTCATGTCCCTAATTTGCAATTTGCTTTAAACCTTGATTTTTGCGATTCTTCAAAAAAAAAAATATTCACCACTTTTTGACTGAAAACGCCATGTAGTTACATCACTAAAATCGATATATCTCAAGAAGCTTTGAAAAACATTTTCTTAAAAACTACACAGGAGACGTCAAATTGATGGGGGAGAAGGTAGGTATGCCAAATTTCAAGTTGATAGCGTAAGCGGTTCATGAGTTATTCAAGAAAAACGGAGGGGGGTCGGATCCGACCCCCCCCCCAGGCGGTCGCGGGTTAAGAGCCGAGCGGGTGACGGCTCCCAAGTCCCAACATTCATGCAGCGAGGAAGGATCTTTCCTCTTTTTGATGATGACTACACCGAACAGTAAGCAGAAAACTGAAATGGTCGAGTTTCGACTCGAAGAGAGGGTCCGTTATTGGAGCAAAGCAAAACGCTTAACCTTCCAGGCGGTGGGGGTGGGGGCATTGTTTGCCCCCTTTAGTTTTTTTTCGATATATCTCTATAACCGCTGCGCCGATCGTCACCAAACTTTCAGTACCTTCCCGGGCATAGCTTTTACACATTGTGACCAAATGTTTTTCCAAAGGCTATGATAGGTTAGCCGCTAATGACGTCGGAGTGACGTCATTTCTGCCATTTTCGACCAAAAAAAAAATGTTTCGCTGGAAGAGCTGTCAGGCCTACAGCTTTAGAGACACAGAAAAATGTTTTTTCATATAAGGTGTAGAATGAACAGGGCTTTTAAACTGCCATCTCGGATTTTTAAAGTTTCCGGATTTTGACCGCAAAAAAATCAAAAAGTAATTTTGTTAATATAATAGCCAAAAAAGCCCTGAATCTGCATAGCTCCAACATGTATAGGGCATGGTGACGTCAAAACATTTCCGTGATTTTTAGGCACTTCTGAACATCGCATGTGAAAATAAATAGCAGCATTAGATTCCTGGGACAAAGCTCGTCTGGAACAGTGGATTTTATGTTAAAAAAGGTTTTTTCTTAGCCATGACTAGTGACTTTGTGATGTGTAGTATAAACGATGTTTATGCTTTGAATACACACTAAGGATCAGGACAGTGACTTTGGGTCACATATACAATGACCATCGGATTAGGCGTAAAAAATAACCCTTTTAACCCTCGCCGGCACAGAGGGATGCAACCCCCCCTAAGGTTTTTCGCGAATAACTCGCGTAAAAAGCGGGCGATCGCGACGAAACTTTCAGTACCCTCGCATTGGTCAATTTTACACCTACCCTCAAAATTTCATGACCCTGACCCAAATGACCTTTGACCTGTGACCTCTTTTCCGAGACCATGTTTGGCCGGAATCGCGATTCGGTGTACTCGTATGTCGGCTCGCATTAGCCGCGCGTTTGCAAGCTTTTCGTGGTTTCAAACGTTCAAACATGTGATTTGATGTTGCTCCCATACATTAGGGTGGGTGTCAAGGTCACCTGAAGGTCAGGTCAGGTCATTGACCTTTGGTGACCTCGGGTGACCTCGGTTCACTTTTTCGAGTTTTACATGTTTCTAGGCTAGTTTTTGGGAGCTGAATTCGATTTTGGCAACCATTTAAACATTTACGAAGTAGTTTTGGTGCCTTATTAACATGTTACGAAGCTGTCAGAGGCGGTTGACACGTATTACGAATACCCGTCAGTCGTCACAAGTCACAACCCTTACCGGTTGACCTGACCTGACCTGACCTGACCCGACCTGGTCATCTTAAAGACATCTGGGCTTAAAGACATCATCTCTGATCAAAACTAACACGATATTCGTGATCAGCACCCCGGAAAACTACATAGCAGCCACACTTTACGACTTTCTAACAGGTCCCGATTTTCCCGGTTTTCGGGTCATTGACCTGACCTGGAAGGTTACCCGATGACCTAGGACTTTAAAATTGGGTATCATCGGCTTCCTGTCGTGACGGGCAGCACGCTCGTTTTTTTTTCTGCGAAGCTCTAGCTCGATCAGGGGCCAAACGCGAGGGGGGGGGGGTCGTACCAACCCCCCCCCCCCCTTGTGCCGTCGAAGGGCGCAAAATGGCCTGTGCCGGTGAGGGTTAAAACATGTGTCGCATGCCCATTGTCAACGTAGCAGAAAGTGACCTACCGTGACATTTCGTGACCTGACCTGACCCTGACCCATGCTTAGTATGACCCCTAAACGCACATGATGCCTTCACTAAGTCTTTGAGGTCATTTTTGGTGAGTTTTGAGCAGGAGCTATCGATTCCGCTATCCGTAAGCCTCATCACGCAGAAACCCCAGAATTTGACCTTTGAGCCGACCTTGACCCGAAAGTTGACCTCAATCTTAAACTCTTAAGAGTGCTTTGGGAAGGTCTCGTAGAGACCTGCGAACGCCGCCTCGCGGAGCTCGATACGACCATTGGTTCTCGAGATAACAGGGTTTACCCCCCCCCCCCCACCCCACCAGGCTGTTGTGGGTACGGATATAGCCCAGGCGGTACCGGGTTAAGTCGGAGTCGGAGTCGAAGTCGCCCGAAAATTCATCGACTCGGCAGCCCTGTTGCTATGAAACAGGAACGATAAACGTGTAGTTTGGTTTAGTTTATTAACACATTAATCACGAATCTTACGTTCTTCAGTGTTCACTATCAGATTCAGGGTTGCTCTCCGCCGCCGACCCTATGACCTGCCCGGAGTAATCAGGGTTGGAGTTACTGTCTGCTGGCAGCTAATAGTGCTGCCCTCTACAGAAAGCGTTCAGCGCCACCTAGATGAGCACCACTCCGGGTTTTGAGGTCGATCTGGCTGGTTTCGGAGTCGTCATTCGGACCTCGACTCCGACTCTGTCTCCGACTCGGGACAAACTATTTTCCGTAGGTTCAGTCGTAACCCTCGTTGGTGTGTGGGGGTGGGAGTGGGGTGGGGTGGGGATGGGGCCTGACGTGACCCTTCCGAAGTGCTTTGTTCTTTGGTCGCCGCACCGTTTGCTGAGCTCACCGAAATTGTTAGCACTACGGGCATCTCTCACCGCTCTTGGTGAAAATGGCTGTTGGCTGGGTCATACCAGGTCAAAGAGCTATGGCGTCGTCAAAGAAACTGAGACAGGAATAATGGTATGAAGAAAGCCAGTATCGATGACCAAGCTTTCAAGCCTGGCCAGGTTTGTTCATTTATTTACGTCAACTCCGTGCCATTCATTGCCATACATTCGCCATACATTGCCATACATTCGCCATTCATACATTCGCCATTCCATTCACCATAGGTACCTACATATGCCATACATTCGCCATACATTACCATACATTCGCCATTCAAACATTCTCCATACATATGCCATGCATTCCCCATAGATATGGCATGTATTCACATAGTAAGTCACAGGCATGTGTCGGTGGCGGTCGGCCCGCCGCCGACCCTTGCGTCCGCCCAGTTGAAATGCCAGCGTGGGGCACATTCGTGCAAAAAAGGATAAATCCATGTATCTGTTCTTTGGTTGGTGCAATGGTAAAATTGTTGAATGTAGTATGGAATTTGCAGATATTTTCCCTCTTTAAACGTTATCCTCTAAAATTATCGCTTCTATTAGAAAAATGACTTTTACTAACTCTGAACGTTTGAACGAAACCGCCCCAGGTATGGGGCGATTTCGTGCAAGGGGTGGGGCACTTCCATGTACCCTGCAAAGTTCGAGGAATTACCGGGCATTACCCCAGAGACTAACTAAACTATGAAATTGGCAGAAGGCCATTTCACTCGATTCCTTTCGATAAGAATGTGTTGCACAACAAATGTAGACTGAATTGGCTGGCCAACAAGAATTTGCCAACTGCCGGCCATCGACCCGCCTCCGTGACCTCGCCAAGGTCGCGTGAATTACTTGCCACGACGTCGCAAGCAGCCGAGGCTGAGTCAGGCGAGCGTTTAAAGGGACTATCCCACCTTTAACATGGGGTTTGAGTTGAGATAGCCAAGTTTGTGGCGAGGTTCAGAAACCACTATCTATCTAGGTTGCAACCCCCGCGGCCTCTTGGTGTTGAAGAAATTCGTTCCCTTCATTTGAAAATGGGCCTTGTACAAGGCCCTATCTTCAACATGGAGCGACCGTTAGTGTGACGTCACCTCGTTTAGTCATTCTGATTTAAATGGGTTTGTTCGTTGAAAAATCGCTTAAAACTTGGTCTGAACTTTGTTGTGGTGCCTACAGAGTAAAAAGAATCAGCTTTATGACAGTAATGTGGCCTGGGGAAGGAGGTAATTTTGGGCTGTGACGTCACATATTTGAAAGTTTGTGTTTGGAATATGGGAAGCCTAAGATGTTTAATGAAAAATAAATGCCAGAACCGTGTTCCTGGTCATCCAATCTATAAAGTCGGGCACAATTTAACTGGTTTTAACAACATTTTAGAAGGTGGGATAGTCCCTTTAAGTGAAACCTACTACAGATAAAGTCATAAATCGCAAAAAACGAAAAAAAAATGCCCCTAGGCAGTGCGTGCACGAACTTGCCCCACAACGTTATTTGTAATTATATTTCAAAATTTATTGCTAAAAAGTGACCCTTTTCAACAAACGAGTTTGCAGCAGTTCCATGAATAGAGTGAGCTTCTTCACCGCCAATTTTGAAAAGCTGAACCACATTTCCGAGTCAGGATCACGAAAATGGATGCTATGAAAACGTTTGGAAAACGCACGAATAATACAACTTTGCGTTTTTATCAAGACTGATAGCAGGTGCAGTGTTGTTTTCTACAGTGAACGAGGGGCGGCAATGATATACATATTTCTATCATTTACCTTCAGCTCGGGCAGTCACTCGTGTTCCCATAAACTGCTGAAAACGAATGTGCCCCATGCACGAAAGTGTCCCGCTCTCCCCTAATTGATAACGCCGCACCTTTGCTCACGCGTGCACCACGGCCAGGGTCATGAAAGTTTCAGTGTGTGTGTGAAATAAATTACCTCAAGGGTAGGTACACCAGTATCGACCAATAGCGTTTAGTTTAGTCACGATTACGATCGTGACTAACCTTTTTTCACGAGGTATTCGCGCAAAACCAAAGTGGTCCATCCTAGTCCGACAGCCCCATTTACAAGAGCGAGGCCTGATAAATATGTAAAACAAAGTTAGCGTTGAGAAACAGCGTTTGGTCACTAATGGCAAAATAAATGTCATCAACTCGATTATGATTTTTTCTAGGTTAACAGTAACTGCAAAAGTATCTATCTAGTGGATTGAGCTTTTCAGGATTCTCAGTAAAACCAGTGCGATATTATAATCATTTATTTAACCGATAAACAAAGAGTAAAGTTTCCAAACCAGACTACATATATAGCACACAATTGTAATATCCCGAAATACACGCTCAGATCCAACACCTTGGCAACGCCGATTAGGTCTTTATCGCTGTCTTCAGACCTAACAATACCTACTGCTATGCCCATTTACATAAGTAAAAATGATCAATTATTGACATTTCCGTTAACTCACAGTGTTAAATTTTATACCTTTGCAAAATGCAAACCATCAGAATGCTCACCCCGTATGCAATACACACAAAATGTTTGTTGTTATCTTTAGTCAGACTTGGCTGGGTACTTGACAGATTGCATGCGGCTCAGCTCAGGAGCAGTGCAATCCTATACCACTCTGTGACAGACTGGTGCACTTCTCTAGGCGGGCTGGTAGATCTGTTGATTGATGATGTTCCCAGCTGGGAAGTAGTTGCAAACGTAGTGTCGTCTAGTGAAGGTGTACGGACCATAGTCCGGTATATTTTGGGTGTCTTCGAAAGCGATGAAGCCACAGCCGACCTCGGTCGAGTCAGCCCAGATGACCTGCGTCAGATGACCGGCGGGGTAGGAAGCGTTCCTGAAGGTCAGGTCGTTCTGGGTGAACACATCCAGCTCGTCATAGAACCAGGGATTGATGGCGTCTTCAGTCCAGTTCTTGGACGAGCCTGGCGATCGCCAGGCGGCCGCCAGATTCTGGCCGGCTGTTTCGCCTTCTGTCTTGCCTTCTACCTCTATTTTGCGGCAGGCGTCGTGGTTGAAGTTGCACTGGTCGGCCCAGCGCTGGGCCACCACGGCCAGCTGGTCGTTCCAGGACAGGTCCGGCATCACCTCGGCGGCCGGCAGGTTGTTGTTGGCGAAGTCGCCGTTCTTCACCCGGCGCCGGATGGCGTTGTGGGCGGCGAGTATTTCGGCCTGCTCCTGGCCGTTGACGTTTCGCTCCAGCACCGTGGTGCAGGTGTCGCCGGGTCCGTCGTTCGGGTAGAGGCACATGGTGTGGTCGGAGCACAGGCTGCAGTAGTCGACGTTTTGTGCGGAGGCGACGAGGGACGTCGCCAGAAGCAGGAGGGACAGCATGACTGCAAGGAGGCTGCTCGGAGTCCGATGTACGCTGCAAGAGACGGTAGATGTAAAGCGACGGCTTATTTCATTGACCAAAGATGAGGAAAGGGAAGTAAACGCTGTTCAATGAGGCTTTAAGTGGTAGAGTCGTTTGTAATAATTGAAGCATGAAATACGCATAATGCTAATGCAGTAAACGGCGTGCTCGAAGGCAACATATGTGTTACAGGCAATCTGTGGATTCAGGCATTCTGTAGAATGCCTAGGGATTATTTAGAGTGCCTAACCGACCAGGCATTCTGTAGAATGCATAGTTGTCCAGGCATTCTATAGAATTTCTGGGCAGTGGGAATTTTGTAGAATGCCTGATTTCCAGGCATTCTATAGAATGTCTAGGATATGTACGTTTCTTTCCATCACATACAGTTGGTTCTCCCATGTCAATGAGACTGGATCAGTTGCTGCTTGCGGCGCACCATTTGGTGGCCGGCATATAGCCAATTTCTCCTTCGCTTCCTCTCATCTCATTAACCTGAAATGGTTTCAGGTGACGACAAGCTTAACCCAGCAAAGAAAATTAGGCGTACAAATATTTTTACTGCCATTGATACAAATTTATAATTGTTGTTTCGGTCGAATGTCTGATTCCACACATTGCCCGTAATTTATGTTTAACTGGAACAAAGTCCACTTGCCAACTGATGGTACCTTATAAAGAAACAAGTTACCTTATCGTATGCTGCATTGGTACATGGTCTGTGTATGCCATCAGCCACATCCCTGACAAGTTTCCTACCTTAGTCGCAGTTTGCCGTTCGCTGCCGGAGCTGCGTCGAGGTACCCTCACCCTGTGAAGCTACCTGCGAGTCTGACCTCCCGGCTCGCCGTCCCCCAGTTGTAGCTTCCTGTCGCTCAGTTATGCAGCCTTCCATCGCGGTGGTGCGCCGGCGGATGGGGCGGCGCCCATGCAGCTGCACGGGGCTGGCAGAGCGATGGATGGGGGAAATGCGCTGCAGCTGTGAATGCCAATGACGTGACCGTGAATCACCCGGCCCAGTTCCACCTCTCCCACCATAGAAAACCACGGTCGGGGCTTATTCTGCCATAGTTCACCTCGAGTCTCGATAGGCGATGGCTAGGCAAACAAAGTAAGAAAGCAATGCCGTCCATGGACAGATCATTCAAAATTGAAATAGTAGAGGATGTTCCAAGGTGGATTTTCACTCTACTGAAGTATCCGCGATAAAACAATTGGATTGCAGATGGGGCAGATGCGTTACTTTATTTAGAAAATGCTCAATAGGTCTTTTCACTGCAAGCATTGGTCACTTACATATTTGGTCCCTTTGGAAGCTGATAGATTTTAGTAGCTGTTTGCTGGCAGGGTTTCCACCTTTTGAATGAAAGGTCGATTACTTTCCTTTTTTGCTTTTAAATTTAATTAATCGAATAGGTGCCCAGCCCGTCGTGAGAAGCAGGGTTGTATACGACTCAATCAATAGCAATCAATTCAATCACGACAAATTTGGGAAACCAATCAAATCAATCAAGTCAGAGCAGTTTTCGGGAATTGATTCAATCGACTCAAACGCGACAATGAAAGGAATCAATCAACTCAATCAAACGACTCAAACCAAGATATACATTAGTTTTTTTGCCCCACCAACTTGGAAAAGTGTCCATAGCAGTCTGGTGTACCTACCTACCTACCTACCTACCTACCTACCTACCTACCTACCTACCTACAGAAGAAACATAAAAATATTGTCATTTAAAATTATAAATTGCCATGCCATTCAAAGTTTCTATGTAATAAGGAAGGATACCTAGTGATGGACAGGTGGGTCATGATATTGAGGTTCAATGGGTAGAATTGGAGCAGAAGTTTCATTTAATGGGTGCAAAATAACTCAGTAGTTGACTTCAACAAATGCCCCTTAACCCAAATCACCACCTTTCACCTAAAAGTTGTCAATATAATTTTGGCCATGTTCCAGCTAAGTCATCAGGCCATCTACCTCATGTAAAGCCCCCGTCTGTCTCTTATGTGAGTTATGCGGAGCTCTTCTGAATTGAACCCTGAACATAATGAACCTAGCTAGGTTTCATGCCACACTGAGTCTGACACCATATGAAAGTGTTGAAAATGTGCTACAAATTTGACAACTTCATTAGGTATGCTTTATGAAGACAGCAGGAAAGCAGGTAGGTACCTACTTACCTGCCTTGATGTGTCACTGGCTACCAACAGTACCAACGAAGGTAGATAGGTTATATGTGAAGAATTCAAAACATTTTATTGCAATACAATTTGAAACTGTTAGGACTGGGGGATAGGGATGAGCATTAAAATATATTTAAAAGGAAATGGAAAGGACAGGGACTCTGGAACCACAGGATAAGTTAAAGACAAAGGAAGTAGGTACAAGGAAAATTAAAACGCGAAAACGGCACGGTGCGACTGCGAAAAAACAAAGAAAACGTTTTGCCGATAAGTATGCTAAGCTTTTATAAATCCTTATTCTACGTCTTTTGATTTTTTGGTAAAATGACGTCATTGGTTATCATATAGTATGGTAGATCATCATAAAATAAATCGGTTGTACAACACCAATTTCGTTTGTTATTATTTCATTTGAAATAAAACCACTTAATAATATTCGGTAAAATATTTTAAGGAAAATGAAATACAGGGTGTCCCAAAAGTAAGGTCATCATTTGTTTTGGCCACACCGCCAAAAATACGCGATGGATAGAAATAAATAGGACATCATATGAAAGAGCATTTTATAAAATCTTATTCTGATATACATATGAGTCAATACATTGGCTCGTAGCCCCACATTTGCTGCTTTTCTGCATGGCTACCATTTCGGGCCGCGTGCACGAATAGACTGCGTTTTACTTCCTCCACTATTCTGGAGCGATTCTCCGGCGAGATGCCGCTTATGTTTGCTCGGAGGGATCATCCTTTCGTTCTGCCCGGCTCGTTGGGTTGTCCTAAAAGACAACCTTTCCGTTGTGTACCCAGAGAATAAAAATATGAAGGTGTAACATCAGGTGACCGCGGAGGCCATTCAATGGCGTTGCCCTGACTGAAAATTACGCGATCTCACATACACTCTCGGAGACAATGCATGATCTTCAGGACGGTGCAAGCATAGTCTCCATCCTGCTGAAACCACTGCTGGTTGATGGTGTCGGCACAGGCCAGCTGCGTTGCGACGAGCGGAAGAACCACTGGGAGGACTCTCGGCCACCTCTCTTGATTTATTTTCACCCGATTCCCGCTGTCGTCCTCAGGACCTCGAAGCACAGGTGGCTAAGTATATATGCCCTGTGCGTACATTATACCTTTTTCTGACGTTTTACCGGTTGAGGCGAAACTATGCATGAGTTCAGAGATAGGGCGAGCTGATAGGGTCTGCTTAGGGCCGAAAACTGGGCGGTATTTACCCTTTGTTTTAATGACGGACCCTCTCTAAGAGTTGAATTTCGACCTTCTCAGTTTTATGCCTACTGCTCGATGTAGTTATGATCAAAAATGTTTTAAGCATGCAAGAAAATAATTTTATGGATGTACCTTGCACGTGTAAAAATTGGAAGTGATTCGGACTCTTACTTCTCGAGATATTTAATTTTTAAATCATGACCTTACTTTTGGGACACCCTGTATATTAAATATGTTATGCTTAGGCTCTCAGGAGAAAAGGATCAACAAACGTTCTGCTGCAAATTAAACAATGCAGCAAATTAGCTATTAATTTACGTAAACGTAATTAGCGAGACTAAAACGACGCTTTTGTTTAAGTTATTTTTGTAGGGGTTTAAGATATTTATAGAGTTCAGTGGGTTGTTTCTGAGGAGATGTGGAGATGTGAATTATTAATTAATCACACTTTATTAGTATATAGGGCCTTGCACTTTATCATCTGGATTTAAAAAAAGTTTCCTGCTGAGTGCAGAAAGGTAGGTAGGTGCATCGCCAGGTATTATCTCATCCATGGCCAGGTTCTATCACAGGATTGGAGCAGTTATTGCAGTTGAAAGTCAAAGTTGGCTGTTCATGTTTAGGCCCTGTTCTTTATTTGGCCATCTACCCCATATTGCAGTTGTGATGACGAGCAGTTTTCAGTGTAGTTTTGTGATCTTTGATGTCATCAATTGGTGTCATTATTTTTCGTCAACTAAAACTTATTTAAACTTTCCATTCAATCGACTCAATCATACGAGTCACTCTAATTTTCGGGAATCAAATCAGTCAACCAGTCGCTAAAGTCAAACGAGTCAGTCAACCAGTCATCTCGAAAAGTCAATCGACTCAATCCAATCAACTCAAAATACGCGTTGAATCAAATCAATCAATTCAATCGACTTGATTGGTATACAACCCTGTCTCACGGCTAGTAATAATTGTAAACGACTGAGCTAAAACTTCTTGAAGAGTTGTGGACGGGCGTCGCACGCCTTTTCATACTTTTTATTGAAACAGTTGGAATACTTTTGTGTGGAATGGATCAAGTTCGAAAGTCGAAGGCATCTGCTTATACACCGTATAGGCCTGCAAGGGCTTAGGAATAGACGGACGAAGATAAGTCCAACGCAAAGCAGAGCAGATTTGCAGTCTCCGTACCTATATGCCAGCATAATAGTTATCAGGTATTCAAAACTGGAGCCATCACAAATCAACCTAAGCCTGGTTGTGCCTGTGTAACTGAACACTAACTGATATTAAATATAAGCATTTTGAACATATATCGCCTTACCGACCAACTATTCCGCTATCAAAAGCCCCATATTAGCCGTTTTCACGGCGGCCATCTGGTACACATTTGGTGCACATCTGGTACAGATTAGGTGCAGATCTGGTCCAATCAGGTTCAATGTGTCTCTTAGCAGCTATCAGCTAGGGTTGGACTAATTGCTTATACCTATGCCTGCTTTGTCATATTATCAGAGAGCATCATCGATAAAAACACTGAAATAAATTCATAAAATGAAGATATTTGCTGCAAAATAAATTAGGTGCAGATTTGGTCAAATCAAGTGCATTCGCCGGATAGCTCGTCGTGAAAACGGCTATTATCTAGCACCGGTGGAAACTGATCCTGGGTTTTGCACCGTAAGTCCAATGAGTTAATTGGCCGGGGAGTTGACTGTACGCACGCTTACACTTCTTTAAGTGGACATGGTCGCTTGCTCAGACTCACCAATTCATGTAGGACCGAACCAGCACCTAATAAGCAGTCGCTCGAGGCATCATTCATGCCACCATTCTAAGCGTAAGATACCTCATCACGTGACACTTTTATCGATTTTCAAGTCGTCCAGCGGAACACTTTGGCACCTCTCCGGGACCATTGACTGCGTCTAGAAATGTTTCGTGCCCGAATTGTGTCGGCCTTCATTTGATCGACGTCAGGTGTCACTCGCAGCTGCGGCACTTTTACCTGTCAGGGAGACGGCAAATAAAGTCATCACCGCTGACAGGGCACACAATACAGGTAATACAGCCTTCAAGGCACAAGCTGGCATGGCGCACCTGTCCTGGAGAGTGGCTGTCTCTTTTTGATCAAAACAGTCCGACGGAGTCTGTACGATGAAGGGCTGTCGCCCGATTAAACCTTTCACTGCATGCCTAGGCTATTCAGATATATTAGCCGGAGAGTTGTTGTGCAAATTAGTGTTCACAAATTGATCTGCAGTCGAAAATGTTCCACCAGTGTGCACCTAGCCAGCATTTTTTCCACGCCCTCATTCAAAAATCGGCTAAGAGACAGGAACTGGAAAGTTGAATTAGTGTGCATTGTGCAATGAGAATTTCCTTTTCAAAGCTAGTGATGTATAAAAATACTTCTCTAACTACATGTTGAATTCAATCATCCCTACTGTCACTCTGTTCACGTCCCATCCCGTCCCGTTGTTGAATTAGCTGCCGTTAGCGTTCATTAAAATACCTACATACCTAACGAGCTCGGCCAGTGATAAATTTTCGCCGGCCTCGTTCAGTCGTTCAGCAGGTAATAGCTGTTTTCAAGACGGCCATCTGGCACACATTTGGTGCAGATTAGGTCAAATTTGGTGCAGATTTGGTTAAATAGGTTCATTCATCATTGTGTTTCCTAAAAGTTGTAAGTTTGCGTTGCACAGATGCTTGTACATACACCTCATTTTCAAATTATCAGACATTGTTTTTGATTAAACAGTGAAATTAATTCATGCTATGGAAACATTTGTTGTAGAAGAGATTTGGTGCAGACTTGGTCAAACACTGGCGGATCCGGGGGGGGGGGGCATTTGGGGCCGGGAAAGTGCCTCCCCGCGCAGCGCCCGAAAGCGACGAAAATTTGCGGTTTTTGAAGAATAAAACGAAAACTAAACAACTTTTGTGAGGAAAAGTTTATTATAAACTGCGCAGCAGTGCGTAAGGAACCGAAATCCGATGCGTATTTGGAATTTGGAGAAACTGTTTGGGGTATGCCCCCCCCGCAACGTCCAAGATCGTCTTTCTGGATCCGCCAGTGTGGTCAAATTAGGTGCTTTCGCCTTTTCGTGAAACCGCTATTATATAGGTAATACTTGTGGTATACTTGATTGCATCACGTCTATCAATTCAGCAGCAACGAATATCAGCCTCACAGCAGCATATTTCGGGGTCTTTCGATTTGGCTGAAAATCGGTATACAGGGCGTCCTAGATGCGCTGATTCCGAAAATGTACCTCTTTGGGGTGGTATTTTGCACCGTTAACGAGTTAACGGCCATTTAACATTTTAACGGGAAACGGCGGGGTCTTTCGAGATTTGGCTGAAAATCGGTATACAGGGCCTCCTCGATGCGCTGATTCCGAAAATGTACCTCTTTGGGGTGGTATTTTGCACCGTTAACGAGTTAACGGCCAGTTAACATTTTAACGGGAAACAGCGGGGTCTTTCGATTTGGCTGAAAATCGGTATACAGGGCCTCCTCGATGCGCTGATTCCGAAAATGTACCTCTTTGGGGTGGTATTTTGCACCGTTAACGAGTTAACGGCCATTTAACATTTTAACGGGAAACGGCGGGGTCTTTTGATTTGGCTGAAAATCGGTATACAGGGCCTCCTCGATGCGCTGATTCCGAAAATGTACCTCTTTGGGGTGGTATTTTGCACCGTTAACGAGTTAACGGCCAGTTAACATTTTAACGGGAAACAGCGGGGTTTATTGTTTATTGTTTATTGTTTATTAGGCATTGTCAGCCACAGGCAAAACCCAATGACGGCTGAGGTCAAAGTAAAATATAAACACGTACACGCACACACGCACACACACAATACACACACTATTTCATCACACCTGCCTACGCACATGCATATGCCTATACCCACCACAAGCCGCGGGACACTTTAACCCTATTCCTGGCGGGGGGGGGGCCTCAGGAGCCCCCCCCTGAGGTTTTTTGATTATTTCTCCCAAACGCGTTGAGCTAGGAAGCTCAAATTTTCTGACTTTTCCTAAAAGGCTTCTACGCATCATGTCTGAAAATTTTGAGTTGATCTGACCTCAGGTCAGGTCACCAGAGGCGGTTTGGTGACCCTACCTCAGAAAAGTTTGCAATCACGCCAGAGCTAGAGTTTTTGACCGATCAATTTCTTCTCTTCAGGGTTTAGTTAGGGTACCAGTATGTGCAATTTGTATATCTCGGAATTTTGATATCGGTGACCTAAGGTCAGGTCAATTTCGCGACCTCCCCATTATAAGTCAATGGGGGAAAAATCAACTCCCTGTTTTTACCACTAAAACGGGTCGGAATGGCCCCATATACCATACATGACTTCATATACGATCAACCTTCACTACCTTGAGGTCTGTTTTGCTGTTGGGCAGCTGTGAGGTCATGTGACGTCATCAAAGGTCACCAAAGGTTTTTGGCCAATAACTCCGTACAGGAACAAGATACAGACGCGTGGATGGTCTCATTGTGTTCAGCTCGTCAAGACGCATCGAATGATATACATGATGACCTCGAGGTCACGTGACCTGAGGTCAACCTTTGACCTTGACCTTTCGAGGTCAACATATATACCATTCGATGCGGATTGACGAGAGGATCACGATGATGCCCTTAGTTTGTTCCTATCTTGACTAATTCGAAAGTTATTTGAGAAAAACTCTCTCCATATCTAGCGCCGCCATTTTGAATTTTTCGACCCCTGTGACGTCATCTTTGACCTGACCTGAAAATGACCTCAGTAAAAATTGTAGATCTTGGCCGTGCGTATCCGATGCCGTTTACCGCTTGTCGCTATCTTGCTTCGTTCTCGAGATCTCAGGGGGGGGGCCGAATCGGCCCCCCCCCCCGCCAGTTTCTTGTCCCGGCGGAGCCCGCCAGGAATAGGGTTAAGACAGCAATAGCTCGTATAAAAGTGGCAAAAGGCCAAAACACTGAGATACAATAAAAAAGGAACAATAAAATGACACATGATCTGTAAAAAATGCAAAAGATAAAAGTAATGCAAACAATAGCAGCCTACGTGGCTACGTCATACAAGTACCAAGGCCTCGTGCGTAGGCACGGATGCGCGCGGTGCAGTGGAGACTAGGCTGAAAGAAATCCTCGTCTGGATATTTGTTCAGGAACTCATTCACTAGTTTCGGGACTCGTACGCCGAGGCCGTTCTTCACCGTATCAACCCGTCCAAAAGGTACGTTGAACAAGCCCGTCTGCCTAGAGCGCCGGCCAGGAACACGCAGCGAAAACATAGTCACAAGTAGCCCACAGTCCAGTCGGCCGGCAAACACAGAGCGTATGAACTTCAGGTCGGTCTGAACAAGTCTAGCTTTGATGGACATACAGTGAAAATGTTGGAGGAGAGACTCATAGTCCATCGAGCACCGGCTATGTGTCTTGGCGCCTAACCACATCAGGTAACGGTGTTGCAGTCTCTCCAATCTCGCAAGGTGAGTAGGTGCTGCGCCACTCCAGACGACACTCGCGTATTCCACAACCGATCTGACATGGGCATTGTACGCCGCCATGACTGCCCGGTGATCGAAGTACGGCAGCCGGGTACGGTGTGAGACCTGCATGCTGCGCATAAGTAGACCTAGCATGCGGTTGGCCTTGCTCACACAGGCGTCAACATGCGCGCCAAATGTTAGCCTGGAGTCCAGGATCACACCCAGATCTCTGATCTCCGTACACCGCTCGAGTTCGTGACCATCTAAAAAGTATGATGATGCGATGGGAGATGTACGTAAAGTAAAGGTGATGGTCTTGCATTTAGCCGGATTGAGCCTAAGATGCCATGTTTTTGACCAGTCACTAAGACGGCTTAGATCAGCCTGAAGAGAGTTGACGTCCGCTGGACATTGAATTCTGTGGAAAATTTTGACATCATCAGCATATGACAGTGAGCTGGTCTGAAGTTGAGACGGAAGGTCAGCTACATAGCATGTGAAGAGAATCGGACCGAGAATGCTGCCTTCCGGAACTCCAGATTGCACTGGGATCCAGTCCGAGTGCTTGCCATCCAGAATGACCCGCTGATAGCGGTGGCTGAGGTAAGAATCAATCCAGCTATATGCAAGACCGGTGATATTAAAAGAGTGCCTAAGCTTGTGTAAAAGTAGCCTATGACTAACACTTGTAAAAGCGGAAGAGTAATCGGTGTAGATCGTATCGGTTTGCATGCCCTTTGTCAGTGAGACCCAACAGTGATCCATAAAACATGCCAGATTTGTCACGCAAGAACGTTTTGGAAGAAACCCATGTTGGGAGTCTGGAAGAGCGGGCAGACATGCACGAAGTAAGCCCTCACACACAACTTTTTCCAAGATTTTAGAACTGATTGCCAAAAGTGAGACTGGTCGGTAGTTTTCTGGGAGTTTTTTGGAACCCTTTTTGAATACCGGAATCACATTAGCCCGCTTCCACGTCGTCGGAAACACTCCGGATCTCACTGACAGTTTACATATGATCTCAAGAGGGACCGCAAGCTCATCCGCACATTCACGCATAATCCTAGCACTTAGTCCGTCCGGTCCACACGCCTTGTGTGGGCTGAGCTGGCGCAGCAGCTGAGCTACGCGGCCCGCTGGCACTTCAAAAGCAGAGAGGCCTGGGGCGTTCAGGACCGGCGGCTCGGGCAGCGGACCTGCGTGCGGGGCACTGAATTTAGTTGCAAAACAGGCATTAAATATGTTAGCGCGAGCGAACACATCCGTCGCGACCCGCCCGCCCCACTCGAGCACAGGAGACGCCGATGCATGTGACTTCAGTGATTTTACAAAAGACCAGTATCGTTTCGGGTTGTCTTTAAACTCTCGTATTAACCCTAGTAGGTATGAGCGGTAGCTTTGATCGGCCTGTCGCTTGAAGTCAGCTCTGGCAGCGGAGTGGGCCCGAATGTTCTCTTCAGTCGGACTGACTTTCTTACGCTTTTGAGCCATCTCCTTACGTTTAAGGAGGTCACGAACAGTCCTATCATACCAGGGTGGGTACTTTCTACGCAGCTCTACCAAAGGTACAAAGTCCTGAATAGCGGCAAAAGTAAGATCGTAGAACATCATTGTCGCATCGTTCACATTAAAATCCCACAGCACACTCCACGGAAGCAGTCTCAGCGACTGCCGCAGAGCAGGGTCTTTCGATTTGGCTGAAAATCGGTGTACAGGGCCTTCTAGATGCGCTGATTCCGAAAATGTACCTCTTTTGGGTGGTATTTTGCACCGTTAACGAGTTAACGGTCAATAAACATTTTAACGGGAAACGGCGGGGTCTTTCGATTTGGCTGAATATCAGTATACTGGGCCTCCTCGATGCGCTGATTACGAAAATGTACCTCTTTAAGGTGGTATTTTGCACCGTTAACGAGTTAACGACCAAATAACATTTGAACGGGAAACGGCGTGGTCTTTCGATTTCGCTGAAAATCGGTATACAGGGCCTCCTCGATGCGCTGATTTCGAAAATGTGCCTCTTTGGGGTGGTATTTTGCACCGTTAACGAGTTAACGAACCGTTAACATTTCAGCAGCATATATCGATTTCAGCAGCAAATTTTCGGGGTCTTTCGATTTGGCTGAAAATCGGTATACAGTGCCTCCTCGATGCGCTGATTCCGAAAATGCACCTCTTTGGGGTGGTATTTTGCACCGTTAACGAGTTAACGGCCATTTAACATTTTAACGGGAAACGGCGGGGTCTATCGATTTGGCTGAAAATCGGTATACAGGGCCTCCTCGATGCGCTGATTCCGAAAATGTACCTCTTTGGGGTGGTATTTTGCACCGTTAACGAGTTAACGGCCATTTAACATTTTAACGGGAAACGGCGGGGTCTTTCGATTTGGCTGAAAATCGGTATACAGGGCCTCCTCGATGCGCTGATTCCGAAAATGTACCTCTTTGGGGTGGTATTTTGCACCGTTAACGAGTTCACGGCCATTTAACATTTTAACGGGAAACGGCGGGGTCTTTTGATTTGGCTGAAAATCGGTATACAGGGCCTCCTCGATGCGCTGATTCCGAAAATGTACCTCTTTGGGGTGGTATTTTGCACCGTTAACGAGTTAACGGCCAGTTAACATTTTAACGGGAAACAGCGGGGTCTTTCGATTTGGCTGAAAATCGGTGTACAGGGCCTTCTAGATGCGCTGATTCCGAAAATGTACCTCTTTTGGGTGGTATTTTGCACCGTTAACGAGTTAACGGTCAATAAACATTTTAACGGGAAACGGCGGGGTCTTTCGATTTGGCTGAAAATCAGTATACTGGGCCTCCTCGATGCGCTGATTACGAAAATGTACCTCTTTAGGGTGGTATTTTGCACCGTTAACGAGTTAACGACCAAATAACATTTGAACGGGAAACGGCGTGGTCTTTCGATTTCGCTGAAAATCGGTATACAGGGCCTCCTCGATGCGCTGATTTCGAAAATGTGCCTCTTTGGGGTGGTATTTTGCACCGTTAACGAGTTAACGAGCCGTTAACATTTCAGCAGCATATATCGATTTCAGCAACAAATTTTCGGGGTCTTTCGATTTGGCTGAAAATCGGTATACAGTGCCTCCTCGATGCGCTGATTCCGAAAATGCGCCTCTTTGGGGTGGTATTTTGCACCGTTAACGAGTTAACGGCCATTTAACATTTTAACGGGAAACGGCGGGGTCTATCGATTTGGCTGAAAATCGGTATACAGGGCCTCCTCGATGCGCTGATTCCGAAAATGTACCTCTTTGGGGTGGTATTTTGCACCGTTAACGAGTTAACGGCCATTTAACATTTTAACGGGAAACGGCGGGGTCTTTCGATTTGGCTGAAAATCGGTATACAGGGCCTCCTCGATGCGCTCATTCCGAAAATGTACCTCTTTAGGGTGGTATTTTGCACCGTTAACGAGTTAACAACCAAATAACATTTTAACCGGAAACGGCGGGGTCTTTCGATTTATCTGAAAATCGGTATACAAGGCCTCCTCGATGCGCTGATTTCGAAAATGTGCCTTTTTGGGGTGGTATTTTGCACCGTTAACGAGTTAACGAACCGTTAACATTTCAGCAGGAAATATCGATTTCAGCAGAAAATTTTTGGGGTCTTTCGATTTGGCTGAAAATCGGTATACAGTGCCTCCTCGATGCGCTGATTCCGAAAAAGTACCTCTTTGGGGTGGTATTTTGCACCGTTAACGAGTTAACGGCCATTTAACATTTTAACGGGAAACGGCGGGGTCTATCAATTTGGCTGAAAATCGGTATACAGGGCCTCCTTGATGCGCTGATGCCGAAAATTCACCTCTTTAGGGTGGTATTTTGCACCGTTAACGAGTTAACGAACCGTTAACATTTCAACAGCATTATCGATTTCAGTAGCAAATTTTCGGGGTCTTTCGATTTGACTGAAAATCGGTATACAGTGCTTCCTCGATGCGCTGATTCCGAAAATGTACCTCTTTGGGGCGGTATTTTGCACCGTTAACGAGTTAACGGCCAGTTAATATTTAACGGGAAACGGCGGGGTCTATCGAATTGGCTGAAAATCGGTATACAGGGCCTCCTCGATGCGCTGATTCCGAAAATGTAACTCTTTGCTGTGGTATTTTGCACCGTTAACGAGTTAACGGCCATTTAACATTTTAACGGGAAACGGCGGGGTCTTTCGATTTGGCTGAAAATCGGTATACAGGGCCTTCTCGATGCGCTGATTCCGAAAATGTACCTCTTCGGGGTGGTATTTTGCACCGTTAACGATTAACGACCAAATAACATTTTACCCGCCCGTTTCCCGTTAAAATGTTAATTGGTCGTTAACTCGTTAACGGTGCAAAATACCACCCCAAAGAGGTGCAGGTCTCGCGGGTTTTAGCGGTAGGTTTTGCACCTAGGAAATTAAGTGTACTTCAGGCTATATCTTCGTCGTCTTAAGCTTTTAAGTGTTGAAGATGCGATCGACTTGTTGGGTAACAAGCCGGCCATGATCGTGTAAAATGGCTTCATCGTAGATCGATTAGTTTCTGAGATATAACCGGAAATGTAAAAGTGCAAAACCTACCGCTTAATCTCGCGAGACCTGTACATTTTCGGAATCAGCGCATCGAGAAGGCCCTGGACACCGATTTTCAGCCAAATCGAAAGACCTTGCTGTTTCCCGTTAAAATGTTAACTGGCCGTTAACTCGTTAACGGTGCAAAATACCACCCCAAAGAGGTACATTTTCGGAATCAGCGCATCGAGGAGGCCCTGTATACCGATTTTCAGCCAAATCGAAAGACCCCGCTGTTTCCCGTTAAAATGTTAATTGGTCGTTAACTCGTTAACGGTACAAAATACCACCCCAAAGAGGTAAATTTTCGGAATCAGCGCATCAAGGAGGCCCTGTATACTGATTTTTAGCCAAATCGAAAGACCAAGCCGTTTCCCGTTAAAATGTTAATTGGTCGTTAACTCGTTAACGGTGCAAAATACCACCCCAAAGAGGTACATTTTCGGAATCAGCGCATCGAGGAGACCCTGTACACCGATTTTAAGCCAAATCGAAAGACCCCGAAAATTTGCTGCTGTAATCGATATATGCTGCTGAAATGTTAACGGATCGTTAACTCGTTAACGATGCAAAATACCACCTCAAAGAGGCACATTTAAGAAATCAGCACATCGAGAAGGCCCTGTATACTGATTTTCAGCCAAATCGAAAGACCTGGCCGTTTCCCGTTAAAATGTTAATTGGTCGTTAACTCGTTAACGGTGCAAAATACCACCCCCAAGAGGTACATTTTCGGAATCAGCGCATCGAGAAGGCCCTGTATACCGATTTTCAGCCAATTCGATAGACCCCGCCATTTCCGTTAAAATGTTAACTGGCCGTTAACTCGTTAACGGTGCAAAATACCACCCCAAAGAGGTACATTTTCGGAATCAGCGCATCGAGGAGGCACTGTATACTGATTTTCAGCCAAATCGAAAGACCCCGCTGTTTCCCGTTAAAATGTTAATTGGTCGTTAACCCGTTAACGGTGTAAAATACCACCCCGAAGAGGTACATTTTCGGAATCAGCGCATCGAGAAGGCCCTGGACATCGATTTTCAGCCAAATCGAAAGACCCCGCTGTTTCCCGTTAAAATGTTAACTGGCCGTTAACTTGTTAACGGTGCAAAATACCACCCCAAAGAGGTACATTTTCGGAATCAGCGCATCGAGGAGACCCTGTACACCAATTTTCAGCCAAATCGAAAGACCCCGCTGTTTCCCGTTAAAATGTTAACTGGCCGTTAACTCGTTAACAGTGCAAAATACCACCCCAAAGAGGTACATTTTCGGAATCAGCGCATCGAGGAGACCCTGTACACCGATTTTAAGCCAAATCGAAAGACCCCGAAAATTTGCTGCTGAAATCGATATATGCTGCTGAAATGTTAACGGATCGTTAACTCGTTAACGATGCAAAATACCACCCCAAAGAGGTACATTTTCGAAATCAGCGCATCGAGGAGGCCCTGTATACCGATTTTCAGCCAAATCGAAAGAACCCGCTGTTTCCCGTTAAAATGTTAATTGGTCGTTAACTCGTTAACGGTGCAAAATACCACCCCAAAGAGGTACATTTTCGGAATTAGCGCATCAAGGAGGCCCTGTATACCGATTTTTAGCCAAATCGAAAGACCCTCGCCGTTTCCCGTTAAAATGTTAATTGGTCGTTAACTCGTTAACGGTGCAAAATACCACCCCAAAGAGGTACATTTTCGGAATCAGCGCATCGAGGGGGCCTTTTTACCAATTTTCAGCCAAATCGAAAGACCCCACTGTTTCCCGTTAAAATGTTAATTGGTCGTTAACTCGTTAACGGTGCAAAATACCACCCCAAAGAGGCACATTTTCGGAATCAGCGCATCGAGGAGACCCTGTACACCGATTTTAAGCCAAATCGGAAGACCCCGAAAATTTGCTGCTGAAATCGATGCATGCTGCTGAAATGTTAACGGATCGTTAACTCGTTAACGATGCAAAATACCACTTCAAAGAGGCACATTTTCGAAATCAGCGCATCGAGAAGGCCCTGTATACTGAATTTTAGCCAAATCGAAAGACCCCGCCGTTTCCCGTTAAAATGTTAATTGGTCGTTAACTCGTTAACGGTGCAAAATACCACCCTAAAGAGGTACATTTTCGGAATCAGCGCATCCAGAAGGCCCTGTACACCGATTTTCAGCCAAATCGAAAGACCCCGCTGTTTCCCGTTAAAATGTTAACTGGCCGTTAACTCGTTAACGATGCAAAATACCACCCCAAAGAGGTACATTTTCGGAATCAGCGCATCGAGAAGGCCCTGTACACCGATTTTCAGCTAAATCGAAAGACCCCGCTGTTTCCCGTTTAAATGTTAACTGGCCGATAACTCGTTAACGGTGCAAAATACCATCCCAAAGAGGTACATTTTCGGAATCAGCGCATCGAGAAGGCCCTGTATAACGATTTTCAGCCAAATCGAAAGACCCCGCCGTTTCCCGTTAAAATGTTAAATGGCCGTTAACTCGTTAACGTTGCAAAATATCACCCCAAAGAGGTACATTTTCGGAATCAGCGCATCGAGGACACCCTGTACACCGATTTTAAGCCAAATCGAAAGACCCCGAAAATTTGCTGCTGAAATCGATATATGCTGCTGAAATGTTAACGGATCGTTAACTCGTTAACGATGCAAAATACCACCCCAAAGAGGTACATTTTCGGAATCAGCGCATCGAGGAGGCCCTGTATACCGATTTTCAGCCAAATGGAAAGAACCCGCTGTTTCCCGTTAAAATGTTAATTGGTCGTTAACTCGTTAACGGTGCAAAATACCACCCCAAAGAGGTACATTTTCGGAATCAGCGCATCAAGGAGGCCCTGTATACCGATTTTTAGCCAAATCGAAAGACCCCGCCGTTTCCCGTTAAAATGTTAATTGGTCGTTAACTCGTTAACGGTGCAAAATACCACCCCAAAGAGGTACATTTTCGGAATCAGCGCATCGAGGGGGCCTTTTTACCAATTTTCAGCCAAATCGAAAGACCCCACTGTTTCCCGTTAAAATGTTAATTGGTCGTTAACTCGTTAACGTTGCAAAATACCACCCCAAAGAGGCACATTTTCGGAATCAGCGCATCGAGGAGACCCTGTACACCGATTTTAAGCCAAATCGGAAGACCCCGAAAATTTGCTGCTGAAATCGATATATGCTGCTGAAATGTTAACGGATCGTTAACTCGTTAACGATGCAAAATACCACTTCAAAGAGGCACATTTTCGAAATCAGCGCATCGAGAAGGCCCTGTATACTGATTTTTAGCCAAATCGAAAGACCCCGCCGTTTCCCGTTAAAATGTTAATTGGTCGTTAACTCGTTAACGGTGCAAAATACCACCCTAAAGAGGTACATTTTCGGAATCAGCGCATCCAGAAGGCCCTGTACACCGATTTTCAGCCAAATCGAAAGACCCCGCTGTTTCCCGTTAAAATGTTAACTGGCCGTTAACTCGTTAACGATGCAAAATACCACCCCAAAGAGGTACATTTTCGGAATCAGCGCATCGAGAAGGCCCTGTACACCGATTTTCAGCTAAATCGAAAGACCCCGCTGTTTCCCGTTAAAATGTTAACTGGCCGTTAACTCGTTAACGGTGCAAAATACCACCCCAAAGAGGTACATTTTCTTAATCAGTGCATCGAGAAGGCCCTGTATAACGATTTTCAGCCAAATCGAAAGACCCCGCCGTTTCCCGTTAAAATGTTAAATGGCCGTTAACTCGTTAACGTTCCAAAATACCACCCCAAAGAGGTACATTTTCGGAATCAGCGCATCGAGGAGGCCCTGTATACCGATTTTCAGCCAAATCGAAAGACCCCGAAATATGCTGCTGTGAGGCTGATATTCGTTGCTGCTGAATTGATAGACGTGATTGCATCTCCTCTTGCATAATGTCCACTGAAAAGGTCGATCTTTAGTTAAAGGGACCCTCCCACCTTCAAAAAAGTTAATGAATTGGCATGAAAGTGATGTCCCTTGGTTCAGAAAGAGCGAAAACGAATATCTACCAAATTTCACCGAAAAATATTCACTGGTTTTCAAGATATTAGGCTTTTACTTTTGTTTACTTCTTTTTGGGATCTTATAGCGACTTTATTTGGAAGCAATAATTTGGCAGCCCTAAAGTGCGGCAGACGTTGCGCGCAAAGCAGCGTATACCACCACGTGTTAACGATGGTTTTAGTCTAAGATTTAAAAATCGTTAGATCTCCGCTGACGTCACAAATTCTAAGGGGGCATTCCAATGCATTAGCCCCTTAGAATCCGAAAACTGCAAGTTTGAAATTCCATATCTTCGAATTAAAGGGACCCTCCCACCTTCAAAAAAGTTTATGAATCGGCATGAAAGTGATGTCGCTCGGTTCAGAAAGAGCAAAAACGAATATCTACCAAATTTCACCGAAAAATATTCACCGGTTTTCAAGATATTAGACTTTTACTTTTGTTTACTTTTTTGGGATCTCCGCTGTTTCTAGCGACTTTATTTTAGAAGTGCGGCGTTTGCGGCAGATGTTGCGCGCAAACAGCATATACCACCGCGTGCTACAAAACGTTTTAGTCAAACATTTAAAAATCGTTAGATATCTGCGCTGACGTCACACATTCAGAGGGGTATTCCTCAGCATTAGCCCCTCTGAATCAAAATGCTGCAATTTTGAAATTCAATATTTCCGATTTAAGGCATTTCTCGATGTTGTGAGTGCCGAAACCGGTAATTGTGAGCCAGGGACCCCATTTTGGCTATCTCAACTCAAATCTAATGTTAAGGTGGGAGGGTCCCTTTAAAGCATTTTTCGATGTTGTGAGTGCCCAAACCGGTATTTGCAGGCCATGGCCACCAATTTGGCTATCTCAACTCAAAACTAATGTTAAGGTGGGAGTGTCCCTTTAACAAGGCGGCACCCACACTGTTCGTGGGTATGCTAACCGTTAGGTTTAAAAAAGCGGGTTTCCGGCAAAGCCCAGCTTGAAGGACGTTCTTTGTAGGCCATTCAATCATGGTACAGCATTGAGCTCGACTTAAGTAAGCCGCAGACCATTATATTCTCCTATGCGCTGGCGGTCGCAGAGAATGCAGGGCGCACGGGAGCATCTCAAAACAACGCATGGGAAAATGACCAATTTTGGCTGCTCCTTTCCCTAGTTTACCCTGACATGGTTCACTGGTGCAGTATTCATCCACCATGTTGCAAAATGCGTCATGTCCTATTTCAAATATGAATTCTGTCGCCTCTGACGCGGAGGCTTTGAGCATCGACCGGCCGGCCTGCGCCGTGACGGGCGGAGCCGGCGGCCATCTTGGGTAGACCGGAGCCGCCGCCAGTTAATCGTATCACAGGTAGTCGGCGGTGCGCCGGCGGGGCTTCGCGCCTGCACTCGCCCGGCTTCCTGTCAACAGCCGCATACGCTAATTAAATCAATAACTCGCCTCTGTCGACGGTGCAGTGCGCCCGGTGAAAATAGAACGGTGGTCGCTGGTCGGCTCCTGGACAGAAAGCAGCAAGGTGCCTGCTGTAGGACTGTAGACTGTAGACTGTAGGACTGAGTCAGATGAGAATGGTAGCATACATATTGAGCACAAGCAGAGGCACTTCCTGCATAATTGGCTCCCTTTTGTACTCATTATCTATGTAAAAGATAGCTGTCATTCAAAGCTTAAACATGTCCTGGCGAGGACTCGAATCCAATGTATGTTCAATAATCCAATGTAATCCAATGTATCTGAGCCGTATCCTTTTTTATGGTTGGCCAATAAGGGGTATCAATTTTGCCAACTGATCCGATCATATACGAAGTTCGGAACGCTGCTCCACTATCCGGCTGTACGCTGTGGGTCGACCCGCATACCGGGTCGTTCCGTGTGCTGGCTAGTGTGCTGGCTGGTGTGCGGTGTGCGCAGTGCGCACTCCGGTGCATTTGAGGTAGGGGTGCCGTGCATGAGTTACGGCGGCCGCGGCTCTGTGACGCCCGCAGCTGGGTCGGTCCGGCGGAGCGCAATAGACCTGTCGAATTGTCTATTGAGTGATATGCCGTGATGTATACCGCGATAGACCGGTCTATTGAATTGCGATCGGTGCCGGAGAGTGAACACCTGAATTTTATTGTTGCCGTCATCGGGGTTATGCCGGTTCGGTGAGTGATGCTGTTGCTGCCGGCTGAAGCAGGGTAATTTGACGTGCCTGTCGCCGACAAACTGTCGTTCGGAGTTCTTTTCTGGTTGGATGTGGACTGTATTTTATTCGGTGAGTTTGTGCGACATTCGTAGCCCGCCCGCCTGCTATGTGAGCTCCTGGGTTTTTGATATTCGGCGATTTTCAGTAGTAGATAGACGTGAAGATTTCCCGTAGAGGATTTATTGAAGTATACGCGAAGCAAGAAGCGGAAGCAGTTGTGAAGAAAACTGGTAGATGAAACACGCAGACACGGAGCACAATTCACTTTCGCTGTACAATCTGAAGCACTGACACTGCCCCGCCGGGCGCGGCTGCGCGCAGGAGAGTCGGTCTGCGCGCGTGCTTCTGTGCTCTGTCCCCGCTCAGCCGGGCGAGGCGTCGAGCGGGGCAGATCAGTCCGTGCGCACAGCGCGACGGTCGAAGTGAGACTCTGCCGGGGTCGTACGTGACCCACATTTTATACGCAATGCTTAAGACGTGTGCAAAACGAGTGCGAACTTGCACTGCAGCGGGGAGGTGTCTGAAGGCGCCAGCTTGGCGGCCTACGTGCCTTAAAACGACGTGTCTTTAATTTATATCTCGGTCTCGGTGGCGGCCGCGGCGCTGCTACGGCTCGGCAGCGTCGGCGGCACGCGTACCGACCGCCGGCCGCGTCTGCTCGCGGCCCCGCCCTGCACAATGCCTCACAACTCATCCTGAGTCTGGACGGGGTGACGGCGGTGCGGCGGCGGGACGGCTGCAGCGAGCGGCGGCGGCGCCGCGGTGTCACGGCGGCCGGCCGGCTATCACGGCGGCACAGCGGTAGCGCGGGTTGGTCCGAACACTTTCGTCGGTGACATCACTCCACCCCCGTGTTTGACCACAGGGAGAACACAAAATGACACGATCACCGACAAAGACGTTCAAACAAGTACGATTTACACGCCTAAATCGAACTACAAAGCACAAACGGCCACATGCGCGAGTTATGAAGTTCAGGTTCAGGCAATGCAAAATACAGATGAAGAGTGAGTGCGTCGGTAGGCACGTACGCGCACAACAGTCTTTCTTACTTCAGCTCGTTCGGGGGCGTGGGCTCGACAGTCCACAGCCAGCCAGCATCATTTCTTGTTTGCGTTCTGTCGGCTAATGAGATGGCTGAGGAGGCGACGGGGCAAGTTCCAGAAGCGCCACCTTCGTGGCAGGCCGGGTATACGTACCACCTGCTGCTGTCTTCAGCTGTACGGCGCGGACTCGGCCGTCAGGCCCCGGGAACACTTGCAGCACGCGCGCCAGCGGCCAGTGACCTCGGGGCGTGTCAGATTCTGCTAGCAGCACCACGTCGCCGACTGCTAGGTTCCGTTGGTCAGCTTGCCATTTTCTCCTGTGGATCAGGGTATGGAGGTACTCCCTTTTCCATCTTCGCCAGAGATGGTCCGTCAGTGCTTGAACGTACCTCCATCTTTTTCTGGAGTGCAGATCCTGGCTGCTGAAGACTCCAGGGGGAAGACAACGGCTTCCCCTCCCCAGGAGATAATGGTTCGGCGTGAGAGCTGTCAGGTCTCTCACATCGTCTGTGACGTGTGTCAGCGGTCTACTGTTGATCATGCTCTCTATTTCGCAGAAGACAGTTGACAGCACCTCGTCTGTTGTCACCTCGCCGCCGAGCACGACCGATAGCGCTCTCTTGACTGCGCCGATCATTCTTTCCCATATGCCGCCCATGTGGCTCGCGGCTGGTGGGTTGAAACACCATTCGATCTGCTGCTGGCTCAGCTCGTCAGAGATCCTTTGCTGGTTCCACTGTGTTAGTGCCTCTCGGAGTTCACGTTCACCGCTTTTCAGGTTTGTTCCGTTGTCGGAGAAAACCTTCTTTGGACGACCTCGGCGTGCCACGAACCGTCGGAAGGCCATCAGGAAGCTGTCAGTATCCAGGCTGTTGGACACTTCCAGATGAATGGCTCGCGTGGCCAGACACGTCACCAGCAGGCCGTACCTTTTTTCCGTCTTTCGGAACCGCCTGACTGTGAGCGGTCCGAAATAGTCGATCCCCACGAAGCTGAACGGGTGGGAGGTGTTGAACCGGTCAGCGGGAAGATCGGCCATTCTTGGAGGCTGAGGTCTCGCCCTTCTCTTGCGACAGATGGCGCAGTCGATAAGGACTCGTTTTACCTGCGAACGACCCCTCGGAATCCAGAATTTCTGGCGAACTTCGTTCAGGGTGTGTTCTGCGCCGGCGTGCATGAGCTGACGGTGCGTTTCGTAGATGATCATCCTCGCCACATCAGAACCTGCTGGGAGTAGAATGGGATGGCGAGCGTCTTCGTCGAGTGGGGCATTCTCTAGTCGCCCCCCGACTCGTAAGATGCCATCAGCGTCCAGAATTGGTGACAGATCGGCGATGCCGCTCTTCTTGTTGAGCTGCTGACCCGCCTGTAACTGGTGCAGCTCGGTCCTGTATGCCTCCGCGTGCACCATCTGGAGGATGGTCTTCTCCGCGTCATGGAGCTCTGACACGGTCAGTGGGCCTAGGTTTCGCTGTCGCTTCTGCTCGCCTTTCAGCTTCGAGTTGCGGAGGAAGCGCAGGATCCAGGCCACCGTGCGCTTGTATTTTGTCCAAGACGAGAATTTGCTCGGTGTCGGCAGTGCTGCCTTTGGATCCCTCACCGTGACTGTGGCGAAGGCTCCAACTTTCACTTCTACGTCTTCTTCAGCCAGCTTCTGAACGTGAAGCTGCTCTGGCCACCCTTCTTCGTCGCGTCGGAGGAAGTCTGGGCCGGATAGCCAGAGAGGGTTGTCGGCGAGCTCCTTCACTGTCTCACCCCTGGAGCACAGATCGGCTGGGTTGAGTCGTCCTGGGCAGTGACGCCACTGACCTTTGTCTGACAGGTCGTGGATTTCTGCCACTCTGTTTGAGACGAATGTATGGAATCGTCTGCTCTCGTTGCTGATGTACTGCAGGACGACCCGGCTGTCGCTCCAGTAGGTGACCTTCTTGACTTGATCTGGTATCTCCTTTTGGAGCGCGTCCACCAAGCGCACTGCGAGCACTGCTGCCTGCAGCTCCAGTCTGACGATCGACAGTCTCTTCAGCGGTGCAACTCGTGTCTTGCTCATGATGAACGAGCAGTGATGCGTGCTGTCTGGTGAGGTCGTACGGAGATAAGCGACTGCTCCGAACGCTCCCTCTGATGCGTCGCAGAAGACATGAAGCTCACGCGCTATTGTGTCACTTGATGTTGGACGGAGGCAGCGTGGGACACTGATGTTTCTCAGTGCTGGCAGTTCTTGGAGCCATTCTTCCCATTCTTTCTGCTCCTCACGATCCAGCTCGTCGTCCCAGTCCAGTTGCTTGGTCCAGAGCTGCTGCATGAACATTTTGGCTCTGATGACGAAGGGCGCGGCGATCCCCAGAGGGTCGAAGATCGACGCAGTCCTTTGGAGGACTCCCCGCTTTGTCATCGGGACGCTTGAGTCTCGGAATCTGAAGCTCAGACTGTCCCTTTCAGCATCCCAGACCACTCCCAAGGCGCCTTGTGTGGGCAGCTCCGCTTCTGTGAGGTCTAGTTCCGGCTGGGCGCGCTCCTCTCGGGGAATGCTCTCCAGGACGCGCCGCGAGTTGCTTACCCACTTGGATAGATGGAAGCCGCCTCGGGAGAGTGTCTCTGTCACCTGCTTCGTCGTCTTCAACGCATCATCTTCATGTTCTTCTGATCGTAAGAAGTCGTCCATGTAGAAACTGTTCTTCACAGTTTCCACGGCCTTCTTTGGCAGCCCGCAGTCTTCTCCATGGACCGCGACTGTTCTTTGGAGGACGTAGTTGGCAGACGCTGGAGACGATTTGGCGCCGAAGATGGTCACCTGCATCTCGTAGATGTCTGGTTCTCTAGTTTGATCCAGGTCGCGCCACAGGAAGCTGAGCGCAGGTCGGTCCTTCTCGATGACACGGACCTGGTGGTACATTTCTTGGATGTCTGCCACCATGCCGACTTTTTCTTCTCGGAAACGGAGCAGGACGCCGGTGAGGTTCTTCAGCAGGTCTGGTCCAGTCAGGAGCTTGTCATTCAGCGATGTTCCGTACGATCTGGCTGCCGCATCGAAGACTATCCTGAGGCGGCCTGGCTTATTGGGATTAGTCACGGCATGGTGTGGTAGGAACCAGCGTCTGGGCAGCCGGAGCTGTGCCTCCTCCCTGGACAGCTTTCTGGCGTGGCCCTTTTTTACATATGCATCGATCGTGGCCTGGTAAGCTGCTGCTTTCTCTTGATCGTTTATCAGACGCCTCTCGGTGCCGTGTAGTCTCTTTGTAGCCATCACCTTGCTGTCTGGAAACGGCGTGTCGTCATCAGTCTTCCAGAGGAGGCCAGTCTCGTAGCGGTTGCCGGTTAACTTGGTGGTTGTTGACTCTAGAAGCTCTTGCGCTCGACGGTCTTCTTTCGACTGTGACACTGACCTTTCATACTTGGCTCCGAAGGATTCAGTTGTCCACCAGTCCTTCAGCATGTTGTCCAGTTCCTCGTCAGCAGCGGAGCCTTTCTGGATGAACATCGCTCTTCTAGTTCGTCCATGTTTTCCAGGGTGCAGGTCGGACACAGCGCCAGTCAGGGTCCAACCAAAAGCAGTACGTACAGCTATCGGTTGGCCTGGTTGACCCACCCGGACCTCTTGCTGGATGACTGCCTCGCTGACGTTAGCTCCGAGCAACAGTTCCACCTGTCCATGGGAGCACTGAGGAATGTCCAAGTCCTTGATGTGACGCCACTTCTCCCGCTGCTTCTTGCAGACGTTCGGCATGGAGATGTCGAGAGATGGAACAGACCACGCATCAGGCACGATGATTCTTCGAGTTTCCCCAGGGGCCACAGAGCTCAGCTCTAGCTTAACTCTAGTTGATGCTTGAGGTTTTCCAGTTCCTTCCACCGTCTGAAGACACAGCTGTTCGTCTTGTCCTGTGATTCCCAGTTGGTTCAGCACAGCTTCACTGCAGAAGGAAGATTCTGACCCTGAATCGAGAAGAGCATAGGTGTCACGGTGAGTTCCTGCCTTCTTTCCATGAATTCGAACTGGAACGATTTGTAGAAGAGTTCCGCCCGTCTTTCCGATGGAGGTAGATGCAGCCACCACACGTACCTCTTCTCCTCCTGCCGCTGAAGTTGTTTCATTGGCAGGCTGACTGGCTACGGCTCCCGAGCGGTCGGTGAGGGGCGTGGTTCGTTTGGTGCTGCCATGTATCAGCTGATTATGGCGTCTCTGGCACCCATTTACACCACAGAGCTTGGTGTTGTGACATTCTCTGGCGAGATGTCCCCTTTGCAGACACCAGAGGCACAGTCCCTTGTCGAATATTAGGTCGATTCTTCTTTCGACGTCCAGATTTTTGAACTCACGACACTGGTGCAGTCTGTGTTCGCCACCGCACTTCGGACACGACGCATTCCCACCTGGTTTCTGTGCCGTTGATGGAGAGGCTGGTGACGAAGTTGCGGTAGCATGCGCTGCTCGCTTGGTCGTCTGGTCTCTGGTTCTCCCCCGCCTGTCACTCGGCGTTTCAGCGGTTTGGCAGAGCGATGCAATTTGGACCTGCTTCAGCAGCCAAACGTCCAGGTCGATGAGTGATGGATGTCTTGGGTGGAGTTCGAGCACATGTTTACCCCATTCACGCCGTAGATATTCTGGCAGTTTGACCACCGTTCTTCGAAGATTCTCTGTGCTGTACAGGTCCGCCTCATATCCTTGGGCCTGCATGAGCGTGACCGCGCAGTGCAGGGCGGAATGGAAGTACTCTAACGATCGAACACTGTTCTTCTGAGGAGGTTCAGCCGAGAACACTTTCTCGAGATGTACCTTAATCACATCCGTGCTTCGGCCGAAACGATCTTGTAGAGTTTTGAGGGCTTGTTGGTAGAGGTTGCCGTCAAATAACATGCCAGCGATGGCTTCTTGCGCTTGTCCCATCACTGACACTTGCAGATGAGCCATTCTTTCCGCGTCGCTGAGCGATGGCTGGTCGTGCACGAGCGCTCGGAACAGTCCGATCCAGCGCGGCCACTCAGACGGCTTGCCTGAGAAGGTCGGCAGCTGGAGACGGGGGATGCTCTTCGTGAACGCGGATGTCGTAGGAGCCGGACGTGGTGCAGCTGTCGGTCGCAGCTGATCTATCCATGACGTCTGGCTTGTGGACATACCGGGACTGGGCGCCATTCGTGGAGGTTCTAGTTGCGGAGGTTCTTCTCTGATTTCGGTTAGAGGTTCTAGAGGTTCTCTGGGCGTAATGGAGACTGGCTCGGAGAAACGAAGTTGTGATCTGGAGCAGTTCGGCCTTTGAGAAACGCTTTTCTCGGTGATTGGTTCTCCCAGATTTTCATCCACAAAATCGTCTCGCCTGTCTGCATTGAGCTCGTCTTCCATTTCTTCCCTCAGGTCCGCCTCCAGTCGGGCAGCTTCAGCTTCATCTCTGGCTTTCTGAAGGTCTCTCTCGTATTGCAGTTCTTGCTCTTGTTGCTTTATCTTTTGTTCTTGTTCGCGCAGCTCTTGTTCTCGTGTCCTTTCTCGCTCCAGCTGGCGCACACGCAACTCCTTCAGTTTGGATGATATCCTGGCTTCAGCTGATGCCTGAGAGGCCGCCGAGCTGCCACTAACCTGTGACCTTGCTCGGCGAGCGACGCTACGGGTCATGCGTGACACTGAGCGTCCCAAGCCGTCTTCAGGTTGCCCTCCTCCATCCTCGCTGAAGTCAGTCTGTCTCGTAGAGGTCAGCTGTAGTTCGTCTGTGGTGCTTGTCATGAAAGTCTCGATTTTCTCCTCGATTCTCTCTTTCTCCGTACGAACTTCGTTTAAGTACTGAGCCTCATTTTCTTTTTCTTCCTCACTCTGCGTGTATCCAGAGATACATTCGTGAACGGCCATCAACGCTTGGAAAGCGCTGTCCATTTCTCTGCGGATATTTCCAAGCTGGACGCGTGAGGCTCTATCTGTCACGAGAGCTTCAGCGCGCCGGAAAATCCTTGTGAGAGCCGCCCGATGACGACCTCTCACCTGTCTGAGGTGCCGCCACTCCCCGTTGGAGCATTGGCCTTCTCGTGGTTCCTCTTGGGCTGTAGTCACTGCAGCTTGTCCTTGACCTGCAGCGGCTGGTTCAGCTGGTACTTCTTCCATGTCAGCGGTTTCTTCTTTGTCACTTTCCCCCATTCGCTCTAGAGACGGGCTTGCTTCTCCACTTGCCATAGTTCAGGATCCGGCCCGGAGGACCAGCAAATGTCGCCGACAAACTGTCGTTCGGAGTTCTTTTCTGGTTGGATGTGGACTGTATTTTATTCGGTGAGTTTGTGCGACATTCGTAGCCCGCCCGCCTGCTATGTGAGCTCCTGGGTTTTTGATATTCGGCGATTTTCAGTAGTAGATAGACGTGAAGATTTCCCGTAGAGGATTTATTGAAGTATACGCGAAGCAAGAAGCGGAAGCAGTTGTGAAGAAAACTGGTAGATGAAACACGCAGACACGGAGCACAATTCACTTTCGCTGTACAATCTGAAGCACTGACACTGCCCCGCCGGGCGCGGCTGCGCGCAGGAGAGTCGGTCTGCGCGCGTGCTTCTGTGCTCTGTCCCCGCTCAGCCGGGCGAGGCGTCGAGCGGGGCAGATCAGTCCGTGCGCACAGCGCGACGGTCGAAGTGAGACTCTGCCGGGGTCGTACGTGACCCACATTTTATACGCAATGCTTAAGACGTGTGCAAAACGAGTGCGAACTTGCACTGCAGCGGGGAGGTGTCTGAAGGCGCCAGCTTGGCGGCCTACGTGCCTTAAAACGACGTGTCTTTAATTTATATCTCGGTCTCGGTGGCGGCCGCGGCGCTGCTACGGCTCGGCAGCGTCGGCGGCACGCGTACCGACCGCCGGCCGCGTCTGCTCGCGGCCCCGCCCTGCACAATGCCTCACAACTCATCCTGAGTCTGGACGGGGTGACGGCGGTGCGGCGGCGGGACGGCTGCAGCGAGCGGCGGCGGCGCCGCGGTGTCACGGCGGCCGGCCGGCTATCACGGCGGCACAGCGGTAGCGCGGGTTGGTCCGAACACTTTCGTCGGTGACAGTGCCACTCGCAGCATCGGTGAGAGACGCAGCTGTGTGCTGAGAGTTATGGGTATGGGTTGTCAGTGCGGATAACAGCGATTGACTAATCAGATCATTCATCGCTGTGCCCTGTGGCAGCACTTATGTATTATTGGGGTTGCAAAATTTAAGAGTAGGTAATAGCGATATTAAATTGGCCCCCTGCTCATATTTCCCTTACTGTAAGACGTAAGCAGGGGCGGAGCTTCCTATACAGTTGGTGGGGCGGCAAGATACCCACCAACTTGGTATTTTTTCCCATCAACTGTAGCTGATTTTTAAGACTTCGCTGCTTTGCAAATTAATCTTTTTCGCATTGAAGAGCTTTGGAATGTTTGTTTAATGCACAATATTATATCTGTAACGATAAGAATTGATTCAGTGTGGCATTTCATTCAACTGCATAATCGGACACTGTGGGTTTGACGACTTTTTGCCGCACCAACTTCCCTGGAAAAGCGTCACCCATGGACGTAAGAACATCATGCATTGCAGCTGCAGCTTCGGTTGTCTCGTCTGTAAACTCACGTGTAGCTGTGATATGTACTTACATGTGACATGTATTACATAATTCCACTGGCACACACTAACATACACAGTACACATAGCACACCACACGCAGAGTAGAGTGTAGACTAATCAGCACACACGTTCACCAGATCAGCCTCTGCCGCCCCACGGTCCTTTGGTAATAGTAAAGCAGCCACCTGCTGAGCGACTAGACACAATATCATTGAGCGTTTCTCCATTCTCTATGACTCACAGATCTTCAAAAGTGCAAGCTGGGCACCTTTGTCATTCAACAGTTTCAGACTAAGCGAATGTTTCTTTCACACTCCCGAAGACGGGAAAATATCGTCATGTTACCTTTACCATTTCAGAATCCTTTGCAACACTCAATGTTGACATTATCTCGCGACAAAAAGCGAATACATTTGTCAATGTCTGGAGTATGTTAGGACAATGGAGGATGAACAAAACTTTCCAAAGCAAAACATAGCAACACATTTGGTGTAAGATCATAGATATGTTTCCAGTTCCACTTTTGCATTATAGAAGGATAAGTAATGAATAAAGAGTATCACAGAATTGTATGTAGTACGCAAGCAAACCATTTTACGGATTCAACAGAAATGCTTCTCCGACATTAACAGCGCGGCAACTAAAGTTAATAGTTTGAATATGAGATGCAAAGTCTGTAATGCAGAATCCTAGTCAAAGTCGTCCAAACTGAACTTCAGAAAGAGATAACTTTCTAAACGATAGACAGGCAGCTAACAATGCCACATTTCTACTTCTTCAGGTCAATCCACGGAACACTTCCCCCTTATCTTTTTTTCTGAACGCGTTCGACCCGCTGTTCATCACACAAATAGCCGACTTTTTAACGTTAGTCCACACCAGTTCAATGCCACATTGTCCAACAGTGGAATGGTCCAGCGCGTACTGGACGATAGAGGGGAGGGGAATGTTTCTCACAGTTCCATTCGCTTAGTGTGTCTCATGTTAACTCTCTACTTGGGGCTTTGAGTGGTTCTGAACTGGTCCTCAGAAGTTTATCCTTTGCTGGTATGCTGTAACAACATTTGGGTTTCTCACCAAAAGTCTTCTAACCACGAAACGCAACTCTTCTTTTACATTTTTCTCGACGATCTATCGTCCCTCTCGATGACACACAGTTGGTAACTAGACTAGCAGCTGTGTCCCTGTCGGAGATCTACACTCACTGTGTTCGGCGCCTCTTGCTGCCACTGTCAGCACACACTGGAGGCGTGCACGCGCATGTGCCGGTTCAGGTTGCCCGACTGCGAGAAGCGCAACATGCAGATGCGGCACTGGTACGGCTTCTCTCCGCTGTGTATCCGCATGTGCTTGGTCAGGGTGGATGAATCGCTGAACGACTTCTTGCACATGCGGCATCTGCGGATAACAAAGGCGTGTCAGCATGCTGCGGTTGTGCTTATTATTGTCCTGCTTTTTTATAGAACCCAATAGCTAACAGTGCAAGTGGTTGCCTTTAGTCTTTATTTGTTTCACCACTGAAGCAGCAATCGTCAAGGAGTGATAAATAAGAAACACATTGTGCTTTGTGAATCTTCAGAAGATCGATTCAAAAGCCACCTGAACGATCTCACACCTCACTAGCTGAAGTCGCCAGCGCTTTGAGCCAAAGAACGTCAGGGCAAGTGTTTGTGAGGGTGGACCTCGCTCCGACCGACCTGAAGGGTCGGTCGCCCGAGTGTGTCCTCATGTGAGAGTGGTAACTGACCTGTAGGGACGGTCACCCGAGTGTGTCCTCATGTGAGAGTGGTAACTGACCTGTAGGGACGGTCACCCGAGTGTGTCCTCATGAGTGTGTCTTCATGTAACTGACCTGTAGGGGCGGTCGCCCGAGTGTGTCCTCATGTGAGTAGTAACCGAGGAGGACTGACTGAACCGGCGATCGCAGATCGGACAGCAGAACGGCTTCTCTCCGGAGTGGGTCCGCACGTGGGCAGTCAGATTCGCCGCCTGGGAATCGGACGGACGGGTGCTCAACGCGGATCCAGTGATCTTCTTCTTTGAAGAAGTAGGACATAGAGCAATGGTGCTCTGCATTCGTCGACTTAGGTGTATAGATATAAGTATAGCAGTCCAGTGAAGTTAATTGTTTTTCAAAAGAGTTATGCATTATGCATTGCAAGTTTATATTGACAAATGTTAATGAATCGACTAGCAAACAGCAAATCTATTACATAAAAAGTGAAGCTCTATCAGCTCCAACAGACTGGACGATTGACGCAGTCATCAACAGATGCTGAGGTGCTGCCTTGCGAACTTAGCCAGCTTCGGCCGGCTGGCGCAACACGTGTGGCGGCGGCGTTTGAGAGCCTTCCGGCCGTCACGTCGCTGCTCGTCACCGGCCGTCACGGGCGTCACTCACCTGCGAGAACGACTTGTTGCACTCATGACATTTGTACGGCCTCTCGCCGCTGTGGGTGCGCATGTGGGTCTTGAGCGTGCTCGGCCGGGCGTACGCCTTGCTGCACACTCTGGAAGAACCAGAACTTCATTAGGCGTAGTGGGGAGGTTTGTTAACTAATAATGGTATTGGTAGGTTCAGGGGCTTCACGTTAGGCACTTGATCCAGAAAAACTCAATATATTGATGAATAAAAAATATCACCTTCCGTCTCTTGGAAGATTTTCTTTTCCCACTCTTCTCCTTCAGTCTTTTCTCATTTTCTCGCGTCCCTCCCTCACATTTGGGGCCATTTTCCCTCTCGCTCATGCACTTTTTCCTCCCACCAAGCAAACCGTCCAATATCGTCCCTTTGCACCTTCAGACCTCCACCCCATTACCCCCCCCCCCCCTCCTGCAGAGCGTCACTCACCGACAGACGTTGGTCTTGTCGAGCTGGCCGACCGGCGGCGGTGGCTCGGCCTTGCACACGTACAGCAGCGACTCGTCCAGGTGGGCCGAGTAGCCGGCCGGGTCGACTCGCCGCAGACTGGAGCGTAGCGAGGCGGCCAGCTGGTGGCCGCGCTGCTCGACCTGCTGCTGCTGCTGGGCGGCAGCTGCAGCCGTCCAGCTGACCTCGGGCCGCAGCTCGGCCGTGAACGCCGCGTAACTCGCCGACGAGCTGTACGGCGCTGTCGCAGAGCTGTCGCGCGAAGAGAAAGAGGCGGGAAGTTGAAAAGGGGGAAGTGATGTGCGTTACGCGTTGAAAAAGGCACAGGACACAGCCAGAACATGCCAGATTGTGAGAGGGATGTCGGATAGTCAGGCTTCTCGACAGCGAAGAATAACATGTTACATACATATAGTGGCACTTTCCAAGACTCTGCGTTTTGAAGCGCTGGCACACAGGGACACAGCTCAGAGTTTAGTTCACCTCCTGTCGTTGCTCATTTGGACCGAGAAGAAGGAGTGTCTTACCTAGCTGGCATGGCGAGCGGGCTGACCAGCGGCGGCTGAGGACTGAACATTCCCGACGGGTACTGCGGCGGACTGCTGCTCCACGGCAGCTGGAAATCGCAAGGGAGCAGATCCAGGTCACGATTGGGTCACTATAGGTCACACAAGGTCATGAGTGATACCCGGTCATTGAAGATAGCCTCACCCGTGCTCATCTCATCTGGTTCATCTCAGGTCACACACACCAGAAACACCAGGTTGCACCAGGTCACACCAGGTCACCCGGTGAGCACACTAGGTCACACCCAGAACTCCCAGGCTGCTCAATGACGTGCAGGGCACTTATTCGCCTCAGACCACATGCCTTCATTATTTCAGCTCAGTTCAACTTTCAACATTTGATACAGCATACGAAAAAACATGATCCAATAAAGCTTCTTTCATCAATGGCTGGCGCGTCAGCTCTGTGAGCAGCACGCACCTGCGGTGCGAAGGACTCCTCCTGGATATGGTAGCCGGGTGACACGCCGATGTTCATGTTCATGCTGACGTTGACTGACATGCTGGGGAACATCTGGGAGCCAGTCGGGTCAACGGTGTGACCTCCGGGAGGGAACAGGCCCGCCAGCTGCTGCTGAGGAGGGGGACGAATAGTGGTCAGTCTGGGGGACGGGGTTTACCCCAGGAGGGTCCGGTCAGTATCTGCTGAGAAAAAACGGAAGACCAATAGTGAGGGAGGTGAGGGGCTGAACCCAAGGGAATCCCGTCAGGTTGTGAAAAAGTAACGGATAGGTCGCTTCATCGTACTGAAGATACGCTGGTAGACGGCCGCCGAAAGGTAGCAAGCAGTGACTGCACTGCCAATAAACTCTGTTTTCGTTGCTTTCCCTACACTGATACGCAGTTAAATCTGCCGCTAACCATAAAACTATCATTTTTTAACATGACGTGTGTCCAAAATTGATTATTTGGAAACCGGACGTTTGTTTCATTTTGTTACATAATTAAAACCAGTATAACGCCTTTTGGGGCGACTAACGGAGCGAGCGAGAGGGTGGGCCTTACACGTGCGAAATTTCGAGGGGGTACCTCCAACTGACTTGTGCACGGCACCCTACTAACCGGTCTCTAGCGATGTGCCAAATTTGAGCACAATCGGCCCAGCCGTTCTCGAGATCTGGAAGCGGCACCCTGCACGTGCGCACGTGCAAAATGGGTCCCAACTGACTTTTGCACGGCACCCTACTAACCGGTCCCTAGCCATGTACCAAATTTGAGCGCCATCGGTCCAGCCGTTCTCGAGCTCTGGAATCGACCCCTGCACGTGCGCACGTGCAGCAGCACCCCAACTCTGGCACATGGATATGCATTGCCTAGTGGGTGCCTACCTGCATGCCAACTTTCAGCGCAATCGGCCAAGTAGTTACCGAGATATTGCAACAATTACAAAAGTGACACCTCTTCGTTTTGCACGTGGCACGTGCATAAGGGGTCACCCACATGCATCGGGAATAGTCCAATACTTGGTAGAAGGAATGAAGCTACCCTACAAAAATTACCGCATTTAAATCGGTCAAGTGGTTGCTGAGATATAAGCGTCGCAGAATCGTGACCACGGCCGGCCGGCCGGCCGGCCGCTCATACTCAGAAATTTCCGTTATTCTACGCAAGAGTCCGCTCGCTTCGCTCGCTCCGTAAACACGCGGGGCACCTGACCATGTCCACCCTTTTCCTGATGAACCGGGCTGATTTGGTGAGATAAGCGAGATACCGCACATTTTATCCCAGCAAAATGGTAATATATTCTGAAATTAAGTGGGTTATCAGCGTGTATATCGAACAAAGGTGATTTGACATTGTGTCGGTGAAAAAATGACATGGAGGACACTCCGTCACACGGAACTCGCATGAATGCTCGAGTTAGAAGGTTATATTGAAACATTTTTCGCACACATTCGACCATGACACAATTCAGTGCAGTTTCATAACGGAGATATTTGCATTCTGAGCGATTTCTACCACCGTATTTTGGGATTCCTCGCTGTAATATCCCATTGCATACAAATCGTGGTGACGGCTTTGTTCAAAAACAGCCATGCGTCTGCTAGCAGTATCGTTCGGGACAAAGCACAATTATATTTCTTAACTTAAGTGAATAGTGCCGTAAAACGCTTAAATTTGTGAATTCACGATCAGTATCCGCAATTTGTAACAAACAAACAAACAAAGTATCGCATATAATGCATACATCATTTTTTCGTCACAGAGTAAAACTGACTGTGGGGAGCCTGCGTAGTTGAATTTTAGATCTAACCCGCAAGTTTTCAGATGCCTATTTATACCCTTGCTTCAACCCGTGAGCGTGTATAGCGCAGATGTACTGAGAGACTCTGCTGTTACCTGATTGGCAGGGCTGCCGAATGTATGCGGGTTCGGTGTCAGGCTGTTCTGTGACACCAGATGACCGGAGGACCCGCCTGTCGGTGACAGGGCACCTGCAAACGACAACCCAGGTCAGTGTAATGCTAATTATGTCAAAACGTATGGCCTTGAAAGAGGGTCATTTGAGCTATCATTGCGATGAATTTTCACCTTGCAATTCCCTCATGCTCATCTTATGTGTGATAGATGATTGTCTGGCGATGGTTTGCTTAATGCAACATCATATCTTTATATTTGCGTTAACTGAATCTGCATTGGACTTAAATGCACACACTGGTTATCTTGAAGGACAGATAATCACTACACACCAGGGATGACAGACATTTTGTCGGAACGTTTATGCTCACAGCAAAACTATGACGGCAAACAGCATGCTACGGACGCCCGTTACGATATTCTTGCACGGTCAAACTCGGGTATACTTCAGGAAGTCAGCCAAAGCCAGAACCTATTTATTACATTTCGCATGAGCCGGGCACGCATGTATTATGGTCGTATTTGAGCGCATATCAAGCGAAGAATGCTTGACAGAACGATTGGTGGACGAGGACATCGAACATATTAAAAAAGTGTTATCGCGGAGACTCCGAACGCATGAAACTGGACATTTTTGAGAATATCAATCATCTGAAGCATCGCGTGAAAATGAGACGTGCATAATAGTGAGAAGCAGTAGCGCTGCAGGCTTCATCTCGGCGACATCAGACAGGATTAGACGACATCAGGTGACAACAATGCATGCTAAATTGTCGGGGCACATCGCACGGTTGGAGGATATTAAACACAACACACATTGGATTTCATACAGCCAGATGACACCATACGACATCCGACATGCGCATGCGGTCCGTATAAAACAGAGTGTCCCGGCGCCCGGGGTACCGTATTGCCAGTGTTTGGAGTCGGTTTCGGTCAGCGGCGCCCACCGACCGACCGCTGACCGCCTCAGGCGACACTGCTCCAGGGCGCAGTCGTGCTGACCGCCTGTGGGACACCCGGCTGTCATGGACGCGCGACTAGCTGTCATGGACGCGCGACTAGGTGTCACTGACGCGCGACTAGCTGTCATGGACGCGCGACTAACTGTCATGGACGCACGACTAGCTGTCATGGACGTGCGGCTTGCTGTCATGGATGCACGACCAGCTGTCATGGACGCGCGACCAGCTGTCACAGACGCGTACCGAGCTGTCACGACGGTCTGCTGTCACAAACGCTGTCACATGGCCGTCATCATGACTATCAATGCAAGAAGACAGCTTCAACCATCGGTACTGAACGCGACTCCCACTTAGTGAAAAATGCCTACTGGGCCTCGTTTCATAAAAGGAATTACTTGCGGCGTTCCGTCAATTATGCCAGATTTGGCGTATTTGATGCCAATTCGGTTTCATAAAGCCGGTGACCGGAGTAATTCACGCCATCGAAATTACGGAGCTTCATTTACGGCAAATGCTCGATTCCGGACCAATTGATGCCATTTGGGTTTCATAAAACGACGTAATTAACGCCAAATATTTTATCAAGCTCTTGATATCAGTGGTGTAAACTACGCACCAAAATGTTGCGTGAATTTGAATTAATGTGAAGATTCGAAGCTAATTCTTAATATATTTTATAATGTTGAGCCCGGTAAGGAAGAAAGAACAGCCAAAATGAGAAAAAGAAACTGCAAGTCTTCTGTACCAGTCGCCATTGTGTGGCCGCTATCGGAATTTTGTTTATTCGCCGCGCTGCGCCACTTCCGTAGTAAGGCACTTCTGCTTAGCTGGCTTTCTGCTGTTTTCAATATATTGATTTAATGAAGGATGGTCATCAATATCAATTTTGTTTTTTCATAAATAATTTTTAAGATTTAAATTCAACATAATTTTTTTATAATTTCTCGTAAAAAAATAAGTGTTGACATGAAATTGTAATTTGTAGGACGCTTGATAAATTACGGTAACTACGCAAATGTGCTTAGTTACGGAGGTGTAAACAATTCCAGTTGTGGCTTTGTGAAACGGCTTCATTTGCGCTCCGTAGTTTGAAAGGGTGTGATTTACGGAAAGGTGTAAGTTACGGCAGAGCTTTATGAAACGAGGCCCTGGTTACATGACTGCGTTTGTGTGGACATCAGAGTTTCGAATGTTTGATCTAAGGTCAGTTTTACTTACAAAAAAAAATCGACAGCTACGGTTTATCCAGACTTCAAAGCCGCCCACGAGATTCACCAGCCACGCGAATAGTAGGTCCGCCCGACGTATCAGCCAGTCCGGACGATAGTTTTTACGGATTTTGACATTTCAAACGCAGAATTACATGGGAAACTCGGAACAATACATGTCACTGGAATTTGGCCCGCCTTTCAACAGATCGTGCATCAGAGGAAGCCCCGCCGAGTGCGTCAGTCGTCACCGCAGCTCGTCGCACGCCAGCCTGACACTGAACAAGGGATATGACGTCATACTCATAAATGACAGTTAGCGAGCTGTCAGCTGTCACCCGCGTCATCGGAACCAACGTGCCACGCAGGCTCCGTGTGTAGATATGTATCCGCTTTCCGCATTTCATTAAATACGAATGCGAAAAGCGATTGCTGTAGACAGGAGCAACTTTCAAAATGTATTGCGAGCAAAGAAAAGGAGAAAAGTTGACTATGGAGCTCTGCATAAGAGTCAGCTTTAGACCTGTTTATAGGTATACAGAGGTCTATAGTTGACTGTAAACGCTAAAGAAATTTAGAACGCCAGCTTAACGTGCAAAATTGATTATTTAATTAGTAAGCTTGATCGTGATTAATAATATGCTTGCCTATCACGTCAGTTTATGTCATCCGAGCGAGATGTGCGCAAAATGTTGTAATTCAAAAGCGCTCCATTTATTGAAGAGTTACCTTGCTAATGAACATCCACTGATAATAATTTACAAGCAGTGATATAATTCCAAAAGGCAATGAGCGATTTGCACCGTATAACATGCATTACGTTAGCGTCACGGGTCGCTGCACGGAGGGCCCGCCGCTGACGTCACAGGGGCTCGCCCGGGCGGGGGCGGGGCCGGCCGGCCGTGGCCCCGCGTGGGCTGGCTATCGGGGGCGCGAGGTGGCCGCCGGCACTCGGCTCACGGCCAGTTCCCAGTGATCACGCCTAGAGCGCGTGATGACCACCCCAGTCGGCGGACGGCGGAGGCGGCACCAACCGGCTGAATCCGGATAGAAAGTTCTCAGGGAAGTGACAACAGCTGCTAAACAGGGGGCGTATCCCGCTCCGTAAAAAAACTAACGTAATTTTATGAACACAGTCTTTCGTTACATTACTTCTCTAGAAGAGTGTTCAGTTGATGCATATTTAGTGCATGCTGTTCAGCATACAGCATTTCAGGCACTATGGATGTCATTCCCGTAAATTTATTGGTACGACTTGAATAGTTCATTTAAGAATACAAAGGCCATTCTTACCATGCAACGCGATTGGGCTCTATATGCCAAAAATTAGGTAGGGCTAGGACCCTACCATCGATAGGTATACAAAACACCACCCATGCTTCCTGCCATAAGCCTCGAAAATTAGACCGTTAGAAGCTATGTATACGGTATTCGGGAATGCTTCGAACTTTCCTTTTCCTTTTCCTTTTTCCTTTTCCTTTTAGAAAGCACATCCCTTGGTTGAAATCGCGAAACCTTCGCTGCTTGTCTCATCTTTCTTCAAATAGATGTTTCGCTGGTCTGTACAAATGGTATTCAGTTTTTAGATTTACTTGTAAATTTTACCTGAAGCTGAATTGAGCTACCTTGTTTTGTCAATTTATAACGCATGATTTCTTGGGTGTAGGAAAGAGGAACATATGGTGGATCCGGTGAAAGCTTTTTACGAAAGGGACAAGCTAATTTCAATTTACTACTTGTTGCTAAAAAAACTGACTGCTTCTCTCTTATCAGAGATTATGTGCAGTCATCAATATGCTCTATTTCTATGGTAAATCTACTCGCACATGTGGAAGGGATGCATTTAACTAACGCGTTTGTTGTAGACTGTAGTGCGTTTCTCAAGCGCTCACCTGCAGTGGCGCCGTGGTGTTTCATGGGGAAGAAGAAGTCGTTCATTTCCTGCGTCGGTGACCGCTCCCGAACCGGTGGACTGAACTCCCTGAAAAATACGTGGTCGGCAAACGTCAAGGATGGCCTATGCGATGGATGTTCGATTTTCGTGCGTGATATGCTATATAATTGATAGAGGAGTAAGTGTTCATTTTATATTCTTATTCAGTTAAATATAAGTGGTGCGACAGCGTCATTGAGTCTCCTTTGCCTAGGCTTTCCTTTTAAAAGATGAAAGTGAGTTATAGGCATAACTGCTAATTGCTATACACGTGTGGTGAGGGCCAAGCTCTCTGTAAAATTCTTTATAAGTGGTCTAGTATCCAATGTCAGACAAGAAGCATGCTTATTTTAACCCGCGCACCGACGGGGGGGGGGGCGGTTATCCCCCTCCCCTAAGGTTTTTCGTGAATAGTGGGAAAACCGCGACGCGTAGCGCCGCGAAATTTGGCATGACTATTCTCTTATCAATTTTACACATAATGTGCAGTTTGAACCTCCTAACTTTTAAGGTCAGGTCAGGTCACTTTGAATGACCCAACCTCAAGTCACTTTTTTGCAACTTTGCCACAGTGTCAGAGCTACAGTAGATGACGGAGGCCTTTGAAAGTCGCAGGATGTTATTAGGTCATTGGTAGCTACAATTTGTATATCTCGGAATTTCGATATCGATGACTTAAGGTCAGGTCAATTTCTCGGCCTTCCCATTGGGGGGAATCAATGGATCAATGGGGAAAAATCAACTCTCTGTTTTTCCCACTAAAACGCGTCGGAATGGCCCCATATACCATACATGACTTCATGTACGATCAACCTTCACTACCTTGAGGCCTGTTTTGCTGTTGGCCAGCTGTAAGGTCATGTGACGTCATCAAAGGTCACCAACGTTTTTTTGCCAATAACTCCTTACAGGAACGAGATGCAGCCGCGCAGTTGGTCTCATTGTGTGCAGCTCGTCAAGGGGCATCGAATGATATACATGATGACCTCGAGGTCACGTGACCTGAGGTCAACCTTTGGCCTTGACCTTTCGAGTTCAACATATATATGATTCGATGCGTATTAAAGAGAGAATCACAATGATGTCCTTAGTTTGTTCCTTGCGTCACTAATTCATACGTTATTCGAGAAAAACTTTCTCCATATCTAGCGCCGTCATGTTTGACTTTTTTTACCCCTGTGACGTCATCTTTGACCTGACCTGAAAATGACCTTTTAAAAATTGTAGACCTTGTCCGTGCGTACCCCATGCCGTTTACCGCTTGTCGCTATCTTGCTTCGTTTTCGAGATCTCAGGGGGGGGCGGTCATCCGCCCCCCCCCCCCGCCCTGTCGGTTGTAAGTTGGCGCAGACCCCGTCGGTGCGCGGTTTAATTATTCATCGCAAGTGAATAAAATGGCCATATAAACGGGTATCTTTAACACGCGCAGTGGAAGGGTTGCGAGTACTACGCCCAGTGGAAGGGGGGCGGATATCGCCCCCCCCCCCTAAGATCTCAGCTCCCACTGGAGCTAGAAAGACGAAATTTGGAGGGTAGGTGAGGGCTATGGGGAACTCTGTTGTGTGTGAATTTCATGACCCTAGGTCAATACCTTCAAGGTCAAATGTGGTCAAATCTGCCATATCAGCGACTTTTTGCGTTTACACGCCGATAACTCAAAAAGTTGCCGGTCGATTTTTTTTTAAATTTTCACTATACGAAAGAGCAAACATTTGTGAGTATGTATGGTGAATTCCTAGATAATCCAACAATAAATATGGCAGTTAGAACTTAGAAGCCTGCGAAGGGTAAGATGTCGCCGGCTGAGGCGGCATCGGCCGACGCGGGAAACGCGGCAATCACAATTTTGTGTTTACACACTCATAACTCAAGTTGTTACCGGCCGATTTTCAAAATTCTTTGATCATATGATTCCCTGTACATTTCTCCGTCTTCTCACCGAATTTGACGCGAATCTAATATAATCAGCGGTAAGGAGCGCGATGTAAAGACGGAACCGTCCCGCCCCGGCACAGTCTACAATTCAGGCGGCGCGTAACGGCTAGCGCCGGCCGCCGCGCCGCCGCGCCGCCGCGGCGGCAGGATGTTTGACTTTACACCGCTATTACTAGAAAAGTTGTGAACTGATTTTCTTACTTCTTGCACGAGAAGATCCGCAATTCAATTCTGGACAGGTAGCCGAAATTTCACATTGATATTATGCTTGCGGCGCGAGTTATTGGCGAAAAACAGGAGGGGTGGGCGAAATCCACCCCCCCCCTTCCACTGCGCGTGTTAACGAGACAATACTCCGGTTCGCGACTTGCACTTGTATTCGTGCATGCTATTTGTTACTCTTTGTCTTATTGATTTGAAGTAATTGTATCATCATCAGGATTCTAGCAGCATTGTCGAACACTTCAGCTCACTCTGAACTCTGCACTCTGCAGCTGAATACCGGACTTACGATCTCCAAATCAATACCGAACTTACAATATGCACATTATGCAGATTAAAATATCGAACTTACAAGCTCCAGTTATCACCGAACTTACGATCAGAACAATACCGAACTTGCAATATGCAGATCATCACCGGTCTTACGATCTGCAAATTAGCAAAATAATATACTGTAGATCATTGCCGAACTCACATCTCCATGATCATAGTCTCCGCCATGACTGGTGTGGGAAGTCACCCACAAATTTGCTCTGCTGCGACCGAGGACTGAGCCTGCGGCTCGCACGCCACTAACTGTCAGTGTCAGCGACCCGACCAGCCTCAGAGACAGCTATCATATTCTCACAGCCGCACGCTCCGCCCCGTATCCAGCTCGACTGCTGCCACTGCGAAAACAGCCCAGTGTAGCTAGACCGACCCAGCAGATCACCGTGACTCGATTGCTGGCTTACTGACCTCACAGTGACGTGGAGGACATTTTGTTCCATGTGGGTACTTAATTGAGTATGATTTTTTCACACACAAAATCGGGTCCATGTAAAAAATGCATTTAAGTTATTTTTAAACTCCCCCCCCCCCTCCAACAACCTAATGGCGACCAATTACACGAGGGATCCTACATACTTCTCCTGTTTTCCAACCCTGCCCCGATTCTTTAAAAAATCAGTTCTTTTAGTTTTACTCTTCATGTAATACATTGTCAAGTCTACCTGACAAACCACTCACACTTCAAGGACCACAAATGAATAACGACAAGCTGTACCTATCTCTCGCGCGTGCAGCCACAAGCTCAACCGGTCGGTGCATAGAAGCACTGTCGATTGTCGACTATATATAGTCGACAATCGACTTTAACCCGCGTATATGGAAGGAGACGGTATATGTACCTTCCGCGCCCACCCTTTCACTACCAGTCACTTCCACCTACCTATTGAAAGACGGGACCACCCCACTATTCTGTGGGCAGACATCCGCGCGTCGGGATAGCGATCGTCATATTTCTTCCCTGAATCGCATAAATTCTGGCGCGTCTGCCGCCGCCGCCGCCCTAGCTGGTTTGAGCTGTATCGCGCAATGTTCTTTTTACCGTTCTTGTTTTTTGTGTTTACTCCGCGTGTCATGTTTACCCGCCTCTGTCCTCCATTGTGTGTCGTGAAATAAATAAAAAGAAAAATTAAAAAATCGCATAAATTTTCGCTACGCTTCTAGTGGGTGAATTATGCCTGGTGTAGGGGCACATGCTTTCCCCGGGAATTATTGGAAGTAAGTGTTTGTTAGCGCAATAGCTATGCCGGCTATGCCAACATCTTACTATAATTCTTACGCTGGGGGGATCCGTGCTATCGTAAGTTAAATCGGACGTGGCTGCGAAACTTCTCTCGGTACGAAACTTCTCTTGATCGGAAGAAAATCGGAGGGATGAAAAAGAAAGAGCGGCAAATCGGAGCTACGTTGTACGTAAGTTGTTTCGCAGCGTTTAAATGCCAGTTTTACTACGATTTAAATGCCAAGCAGATCAGCTGACCTCGTAGTACCATGTCGCTAAGGTCGAATTCCCCATACGTCTATAGTGTAAAAGTGACCCCTATTGCAAATGGGCTGTCAGGGACATCTCCTCCTCTGTAAATTTGGAGGGATCATGTGTCGGCATTCCCACGTTCGTTTCGGAGTCCATCTGTTCCATTTGGAGCCCGTCAGTTGGCGTCAAGAGTTGGCGCAGCGAGCGCCCCGAAGACTGCGTCTGCGCACGAGGCTTCGCGATGGAGGAGTATTTTGACGAAATCGCCCTCGCTGCAGAAGAAATAGAGGGACTTGTTGAGAAAGAGGAGGCCGCAGTGTGCCGACGACCTTAAACTGTACGCCAACGCCAAGACCAAGGCAATCAGGGGGCGCTCAGATGATCGGGAGGTTTCAGTTGATCAGGGACCCACCAGGTGACCAGGGAACCCTCTGATAACCAGGGGTCCTTCCAGTAACCAGGGACTCCTTCAATAACCAGGGGCCCCTCAGTAAACGTGGGCCACTCAGGTTACTGCAAGAGACAGGAGTCCCTTATAACCAGGGGCCGGCAAGGTCTCTCAGGTCCGTTTTTGACAAAGCTGTTATTGATGTCATATGCGAGCCCTTTGCCACCAGCAGAGGGCCCTTTCAAGCCTTTTTAGGGCCGTTTAACGTCTCTTGAGTTTCCTTTGAGGCTAAGGGCCTCTTCAGCAGCCGAGGGGTCTTTGAGGCCTTTTTGAGGGCCTCTTAACGTCAGCTGAGGACCGTTGGACGCCATCTGAGGACCGTTTGGGGCCTTCTGATCACTGATGGCCAGTAGATGCCAACTGAGGGCTCTCTGACACCAGCTGAGGGCTCTCTGACACCAGCTGAGGGCACGCTGACACCAACTGGGGGCCTCCTGACACCAGCTAAGGGCGCTTTTATATTTGACACGAGCTCAGGGCCCTTTGACGCCCGTTGAGACCTTCTGAGGTCCATTTGACGCCAGCAGAGGACCCTTTGGGGTCATATGAGGGCCCTTTGCTGCCTTCTAAGCGGCCTTTGAGGCTTTTTGAGGGCCGCTTGACGCCACCTGAGGACCGTTGCGGTTGGACTCCAGTTACGGACCGTTTGAGGCCTTCTGATGGCCATTTTGCGCCAACTGAGGGCCGGGGGCCCTCTGACACTAGCTGGGGCCCCTCTGACACCAGATAAGGGCCCTTTAAGGCCTTCTGAAGTCCGGTTAACGCTAGCGGAGGGCCTTTTGAGGCCAAATGGGGGCCCTTTGAAACCTTATAAGGGCTCCTCGAGGCTTTTGAGGGCCACGTGACGGCATCTGAGGACCGTTGTACTCCAGCTGACGACCGTTTGAGGCCTTCAGATGGACTTTTGGCGCCAGCTGAGGAGGGCTCACTGACACCAGCTGGGGGCCCTCTGACACAAGCTAAGGACTCTTTAAGGCCTTCGGAGGGTCGTTTGACGCGAGCTCAGGGCCCTCTGACGCAGGTTTAGGGCCCTTTGACGCCCTTTAAGGTCTTCTGAGGTAGGTTTTAACGTTGGCTGAGAGCCCTTTGAACCCATCTGAGGGCCCTTTGAGGCCATCTTGTGGCCCTTCATTTGGCCATCTGAGGGCCCTTTGACACCAGATGAGGGCCATTTGACGCTAACCGAGGGCCCTTCAAGACCATCTGAGGACCCGGTGACCCCATCTGTGGGCCCTTTGAGGTCTTTTGAGGGCCATTGAAATTTCGCCACAATACCCCTGGCTGCGCTACGGGGCATTTATGGACTCGTATGGGCCTGCTGGGGAACGAGATGGGCCCTCCCGGTCTTTTTAATCATTATTTCAGTTCATTTTACATGGCCTTCGGCGGTCTAGAGATTAGGGGCCCCAACTCGAATGGGGGGAGGCCCGTGTGCCCTCTCCTGTGTGCGGCCTTGCCGACACTACACCGCTTCCCCTCCCTCCGCCATAAACGCACCGCTGCACTGCTAGGCGCCGACAAATACGGACCGGCGCCGCAACCGGCTCCCCCGCGGCCTGCCTCGCGTTGACATAGCCCTTCCCGAACACCAGTGTAACCCCCACGCGGCCTAGGTATCGCCGCGCCCACCTGTCCGCGGCGCGGCCTCTGATGGCGTATCGGATCATTGATGGTGCGATACATGTTTTGGTCAGATTTTCGCAATTAACGCGAAAAATTGCCCAAAACACTTTTTAAATTTCAAAATTGAAAAAAAATAATTACAAAAATGACGTGAAAGTGACCGTGTTCAACGTGTAAATTTAAAACGCTCTAGCGCAGCCATTTTTGAAGAAATCGACTTCAAATTTTGCACACGTGTTCATCAACCATATTTGTTTAAGATATATTTCGGTTTTGTGAAAATTTTGAAAATTTCTTATATTTTTCTCTTGATAAAGAGGTAAAGCTTCGCTACGATCGGCCTTCCGATCGACCGAGAAGATTCGTAAAGTTAGTTCGTATCTTCACCATTTGCGATACAACTTGCGTATCTACTTAGCCTACGATGTGATGGATCCCTCCAATATCTGTTCCGATTCAACTTACGTTTGATCGCAACTGCGAGGTGCCTTGCGATCACATGGATCCCCCCAGCCCTAGATTTACTTAACTTTTAGATTGAGACCATCACTTCAATTACTAATGGTTAGGCTGCGCCCAAGACTACGAGCTCATTTTCTAGAGCCCATTCTATCATTTTCATTAAAAGCTTCAGCTGTATTATTAATACTGCCATTGCCGGTGTGCCGACGCGCTTTCTTCTTCTCCATCCTCTCTCTCTCTCTCTCTCTCTCTCTCTCTCTCTCTCTCTCTCTCTCTCTCTCTCTCTCTCTCTCTCTCTCTCTCTCTCTCTCTCTCTCTCTCTCTCTCTCTCTCTCTCTCTCTCTCTCTCTCTCTCTCTCTCTCTCTCTCTCTCTCTCTCTCTCTCTCTCTCTCTCTCTCTCTCTCTCTCTCTCTCTCTCTCTCTCTCTCTCTCTCTCTCTCTCTCTCTCTCTCTCTCTCTCTCTCTCTCTCTCTCTCTCTCTCTCTCTCTCTCTCTCTCTCTCTCTCTCTCTCTCTCTCTCTCTCTCTCTCTCTCTCTCTCTCTCTCTCTCTCTCTCTCTCTCTCTCTCTCCGCCGCTCGCCGTAGCGACAGCCCGGCTCCGAGCGGCCGTCTCTGTGCGGGCTGTGCGGGTTGCCTATCCATCAGGCGGCCGGGCTGTGCGGGTTGCCTACCCATCAGGTGCGTGGACTGCTGGCGCGGCGGTCTTATGCGTGTGCGATTACCCGCGGCCGCGTTAGTTCAGTGTAGAATGTAAAGAATGAAATAAGTGGATAATGGATGAATTAAGCATTAGGGTAACGGAAGGGTATAGCATTTCTGTTTTGTCGCACATGTGGAGTTAATTGTTTTGTTTTTAATACGGAAGGTGAGAACTGAGAAGTGAGAAGTGAGCGGCAGCAGACGGCCAGCGGCGAATTCAGCGAGTTTCAAGTTCAGGGTGACTGCCCGGTCGATATCTGTGAAAACTAGCGTCTCCCTGCCGCTCCTGGCGGTCAGCGACAGACAGCAGATAGGGTCCCATGTGGTGACCATGAACCTGGCCGGGGGACCATCGGTGGAGTTCCCATCATGACGCTGCGGCCAAATATAGTGGTCCGGAAATGATTCAATGCACCAGCCATCTGACATAACACTTTCTGATAGGCGTGTCTGCCAGGGCCGTTGGTTATTTTACTTAATTAAAAAAATAAGTTAATATTTTTCTGTCATTTTTGACGATTTAAAAAAAAATAGTCCGAACCTTTTGATAGGCAGGATTCACAAGGACAGAGCCACCGCTAAGCGAAGCTTGTTGCGGTAGCCCTGTCCTCTACCCTCCGATGTACGACGATATCGAAGAAACGAATAATTTTTTCGAAAAAGTGCATTTTTCTTTCTGTTTAATTCTTTACATAGGAGCCCATAGTTGAAAATAGGAGCCATAGATGAAAAGGGAAAGTAGCCTGCAGTCTCTGTGCCTCAAAGCACATAGCTACTCATAGGTATTTAAAGCTCACCACAACCATCTTTGGTCATTGTTATTGGTCTTTTTATTTATTATATATGCTTGTATAAATGGTGGGTAAGCGTTTTTTTTTTCGTTGTTTAATGAATTAATTTTGATTGACAATGATGGTACTTAGAATAGAATATGATTTAAATGTTGAAGGTACAAAATATGAGTGAGCTCTAAGTAATCCATAATCGTTATGAATTGAATGACTTACGTAAAGCATTGATACGCCAAATTTTCTCACGCTCAGCTTCTCGTGGGATTTCTACTGGGAAAATGCACACTGCTCTGTCCATTGTCCATTACCGTTTGACATGATCCACCTTTGACCTTGCTCTCATCCATCGCACTTTACTCATATCCGTCCGTTCATGTTACCTGTAAGAGCTAACTACCGTTCATAACAAGCATCTGACCTTCACTGGCCCATGCATGAGAATTGTCTCATCCATGACTGACCCACCCTGCCTCACCTGACCCCTGACCCGCCCCCACCCCTACCCACCTGTGACTGCTGATAGTGTAGACGTGCGGCAGCGGCTCAAAATCCAGTGCGTTGAACGACAGGCCGTTGATCATGGGGTCGGGCGTGTGGCAGGTCTGCAGCGGCGGGTCCGGAGCTAGGGTGCCCGGCAGCGGGCCGGGCTCCGGTGACCCCGTGTAGCCGTAGCGACCCGGCGGTGGCGGCGGCGGCGGCGGAGGCGTCAGCGGCTGCCACGGGCCCGTCTCGTAACCGAAGTGCGGGTTGTTCGGCACGTAACTGTCCATCTCCGCCATCGCCTGAAACATATATACGATGCCGTACATGAGCTGCTCGTGGAAATCGGCGCGGCGCCGCCCCGCTCGCTGCATTCATCAGAGAAGCCGCTAATTACTCCTTGCTATTTTGGAAGCCCGCCCGGCACACGGCCGAGAGATTGGTGGTCCCCTCAGATGTGGTGTTGTCATGGCGACGGAGGCTGGCCGCTGGCGGCTCCGGCCAACCAGCGTCCAGCACTGGCGGTGGGCGGGGCTAGAGACCCGGTCGTCGGAGGCCGGACCGCCCTGGCGGACCGCCCGACCGGTCGCCGCCCCGCCGCACAGGCTTCCAAAGTGGCTAAATTTAATAGGCAACAGCAAGAGGGCTGATGCGGTCACTAGGACCTTAAAACGCACGGCTTCAGTGAGATGTGGCATTCAATTACTGGCCCGCAAATCATCTACCAGCTCCCGATAATTGCAGTCATTTAGTTGTTTTAAGATGCTACTTGTCATCGGTCACCCCATAGATCTGATGGGAAGGCTGCCTACCTTTAGACATGAAAATGTGGAACAACCCTGGGAGCACACATTTTAGACCAGCAAAATATCATTCAATGAGCGGTATAAATAAAGCAGACGCATCGAAATAGCCTCAAATGGTGAAACCAGTAGGTACCTAATACATACGTAGGGGAGAGTGGGGTAATTTGGCCGGTGGTGTAAATTGGCCGCCCCCACCTGTACGATGTCTAATAAAAGTGAGTGAAATATCTCTAGTCTCTATTCATTTGTCATAGGTAGAAATAACTGAAGGACAAATGTCAAAACTTTGCCCCTCGTAGTTTTATTCAAAATTAATAAAACGTTAATTTCATTAGAAAATGGTAACTTTTACTTCTGTTTAAAAAGTTGTATAACATGTAGTATTTGGGCTAAAAACGAATTCAGACATTATAGCGCCATTCTTGGAGGTGTTCAGCGGTTCCAAGAGCAATTTTATCTAATTCCGTATAGCCGTGATGACTTTATAGACAAAAATTTTCAGAATGGCAAAATGGGGTAATTTGGCCGGGACTAGCGGGGCAACTTGGCCGGTGCGCTCATGGTCACTATGCTGGGACGGCCGAGTTTTCATGGTCAATTGTACCATAAATGACATGATTCATGACTAACTTTGACTACTTTGATGCCTTACTTCCGATTGGTCAACTGTAAGAGCATGTGACGTCATCAAAGGTTACCAAACTTTTTTTGCTAATAAATCCTTACATAAAAATGGTACAGCCGCACAAATGGTCTCATTCTGTTCAGCTCGCCAAGGCGCATCGAATGATATGCATGATGACCTTGAAATCACGTGACCTTGAGGTCAAGCGACCTGATGCAACGTGACCTGAGGTCAACCTTTGACCTTGACTTCTCAAGGTCAACTTATATATCTTTCGATGCGGACTGACGAGAGAATTACGATGGTACTCGAAGTTTTGGCCTAGCTTGATTACTTCAAAAGTTATTCGTAAAAAACTGTGATCGCATCTAGAGCAGCTAATTTGGCTATTTTGACCCCTGTGACCCCTGAGTCAACCTCCAAAATGCGGCAAATGCGTCATAGGACACACGTCATTGCTGAATCTGAAGCTGACTCGCAATATAACAGAAAATCCCGACCGCAAACTAACACCGGCCAAATTGCCCCACACCCCCGGCCAAATAACCCTGCTAGTGGGGCAATTTGGCCGCCTTGCAGACCTTTGTAATACGTCACAATTTCAATATAAGTAATTACTCTATCATTTCAAGTTCACTGTCCAGTAAAGTAAAATGAATGCGACACCTGCCAGCGTTGAGAAAATGCAGAAATGTGTCGTCAATTTTAAGTTATATCGTTTTCTAAAAAAAGCGGCCAAATTACCCCACTCTCCCCTACCCTCACTGGAGGTCTCGATGTGCCTATGTAGCTGCACCTTAGGTCTAACGGCGTTGGGTGTCTTTCGGCCGACCGCTTGCGTCCGATTTTATTCACATTTCCGACCTCTCTATCTATCCTACTCAGAACTGGCACAGGCACGCCCACCGGTAGCCAAGCCGTACGGAAGCTACGTGCAGTGCATGACGGTCAGTTCACTTCAGAGTAACGCCCACGGAGAAACGTCCACTGTAATCAGAACCACACCCACTTCCGCCCTGTCTCGGGGATAAACTTCCGAATGGAGCGTGTGCAGCCTCCCGGGGTTCCCACGCCCGAGAGGATGTTCTTCCGGCTGGGCGATAGTAGCGGGTGGGTCTGCACTAATAGACACAACTTCATAGCAGACACATTGCAACGCATGTGCTATGATTGTTACACATAGCTGCAAAAACGAGTGCCGTTTCAAGCGAAATTGACTTTTACATGAAACAATGACTTTTACTGAAAACCTTACTCGCATTTGATCGTGCATGCGAAAAACAACAACAACAATAACAACAACAACAACAACAATAACAGTAGCGCCATCACCTGTGCTGTGAGCAAGATAGTTAGCACGTTGCTCGTTTGGTATAAGCATTTCATAAATACCTAAACTGACAGATCTACAAAGTGCGCAAAGAAGGGGACGTCTAGGGTTTCTGAATATCACAGGAAGTTATGGACGAGATGGTTAAGTTTGTTTGCACCATAAACAGCAATTTGAGAGGTGACTGGGAATAGATCTTTCATCTCAGCCAGTGCAAAGTCGCCGGAAGCCCGGAAATCTTGCTGTGCTCGAGAACACTGTGTTACGTGTTACTTAAATCTCTAAATGCTTCAATCATTGAAACCGCCTGGAAAAATATAACTACATGGAAGGAAAGCGTGGAATACACCAACAAAATAAAATGAAATAAGGTTTGTCGTTTATAATTTTGAAATTTGTGGACAGACGAGCTGCAACTCAACATGATATCATACAAGTAGCATCCATTACATACATTAACACTTGCCATTTGAGCCAGTTTGGGAAGTGTTTTTTTCTTTCACTAGTGCTAACCGGAACACTATAACGAATTCCATGGGTTGTCTATTTTCACCGACATTTTGTATTTTGCCTCTGCTTTCCACCGTGGCCTGCATGATATGATTCTACTTACTGGTCGAAAAATAACAAAACCCTTAGAAGTAGCCGGGCGAATGCTTTTCAGAAGGCTTTAGAAAATGTTTGATTAAACGCATAAGTGGACGGGTATCCCGACAGCTATAAATGGCTTCGGATTTTTTCTCATAAGCGAGGAATGTGCATTGTGCAAGTCGCCATTTAGCAATGCATGCGTAATGCTCATCTTACATTGCACAATTATGTACAAATATTCATTATTCATCATTACGATCATTATGTGATCATAATGGCAGCTTGCAAATGTGTCATGGACGGAGGACTAGGGAATTGAATAAATAAGGTAAACAGGTCATCAATGCATCACTCTTTTAGAATCAAAGATAAAATCTGCTACTTCATTGACATGTTTAAGTCAGAACAAAAGCAGCTACTTCGAGCTTTGTGATCAAAGACAAGGGGTCTATTTGCAACAAGCCATGCTTAGTCCAATCTATAGCTTCGTCTGTTCATCATTTCATGTGGTACGATTGGCATCTGCATTATCGAATTTGAAAAAAAACTGGCTCGTATTCCGAAACATTCTTGGTATCCCTGGGAGCCTGATGTTATTTTCCAGAAGAAAAGTTTTAACTGTGTCTTTGCTTTTCTTTCTTTTTGCGAAATCGGGATAGTCGCAGCGTGACTTTAAGCGCGATTTTTGCAAAATCCTACAAGCATGTACCGTCCTAGCATTCTGTTCTACATTGAATTAATTGTCAAAAGGATTTTATTTGATAACAAAATTTGATTGTAATTTAACCATCTTATTTTGTCTCGCACGATTATTATGACACCAACCGGCTGAATGATGTATGCACTCGTATGTATAACCGATAGGTTCGCCGTAAGCGTCGTTATTTCCTACTAAACATCGAGATACAGGGTCCGGTAAAGGCTTTGTCATCTACCTATGGCGGACAACACTTTCCGGTTCCTAATCGTTGATACCCCTGAGAAATAACGATTCTGGCTGCACCCCTGGCCTTTATGGTACGGTCTTTGACCGCGGGACATGAGGCCACGAACGGATCTCGGATCATGGGTCACCGAGCTACGGCCAGTTTCACACATATTGTCCACCTGAAAAAAGGTGCGGACAAACTCTAATAGGGAGAGCCATCCTTCAAAGTGGAAGCCATCGCCTATATGAGGGAATTGGGTGCAGCTATCGTCCAGCAGGACCTGGACAAACGGAAGCTGGTGACCAGCCTCGTCGCCCTGCACTCTGCAGTTAAACTCAAACGGGCGCGGTCGAAAATCAAGCCACTTGTGCTCCACAACCTGGTTGCCGGCGTGACAAATGGTGCTCGTGGGTAACTTTCTGCCCGTGGGGAATGTACAGAACGCTACAAATAATCGTTACCTCTAATTATTATAACTTAGAGAGCACCATTTTTTAGATGACAAAACCCATGCCGGACCTTGTAAACTTATCTGCGGTAAAATGATATTTCAGAAAATATTAAACGTTCTAACTTGGACAGACTTAGCGTGTTATTACAAAAGTATTTTGTGTTTCACTTTGCGGCGAGCATAGGAAGACGATTCAACGCCCTATCCATCTCCGGCCATTCAGTGAAGGCAAGACGTGTCCTCGATCATTAAAATCATTACGACAAGAAGTGTCCTCACCCATACCCCGATCATTGAGTCGAGACGAGCCATCAACGATCTCCAGACATGAGTCAAAAGGTGTCTTTAGTGATCCTCAATCAATCAGTGACATGCGGCCCAAGGAACAAGACGTGTCCTCGATAATCCCAACCCTGCTAACATCTCAGGCTCTGTCGTATTTAGGTATCACCTTCTTGCAACCTCTGTGACGTCCGATCTCTGTGACCTCTGACCTCTGTAACCCCCTGACCTTTAAGACCTCCCTGACCCCTGTAACCTCCCCGATCTCTGTAACCTTCCCGACCCTTGTGACCCCTCTGCTCTCACCTGGAGCTCCTCCAGGCCGTCCGTCCGACACTCCACCTTGGCGACACGAGCGGCCCGCAGGCCCACCACCGGACAAGAACGGACGGACGCACGGACTGGCGGACGGCGCTGCGCCCCTGGCCACTGTCCCGTGAGCTCGGCGGCCCCTCGCCGGCCCTGTCTGTGCCCCTGATCGGCAGCTGCGGTCACGCCTGCCGCCGGCTCGCCCGCCACTAGCGACCGCCGGTGTCATCTTACCGGCGGACAGGCGCTAATAGGATCTACCGCCGCCGCCGTCCAGGTGACGTCAGAGGTCCGCCGCCGCCGCCGCCTCCTCCCTGCCCGGCGCGGCCCGGACCGTCACGCTCCCTGTTTGTCTTTCTGATTGTCTGAATGGGTGCTCTGGGCCGGCGCATCCGTCGGAAGGGCTGCTCTGAGCCGGTGAATGATTAGCGTGGTAATCGGCGAGGGTTACAATCACACAGAGCCAGAGCAGTGCGCCGCACGCCAGGTGGACGGCTTTGTAACGCCGGGGCGCACGCCGGGTCCGCGGAGAGCGGCAGCGATTATGGGATCAGGGTGCCGATGATGGGAGTAATTGGTGGGCAAAGGGGAGAGTCACCTGTGTGCGGTCTTTTGTTAGTGGTTTAGTGGAGTCAGAGCAGTCACAGGTGCACCTCGATCGAGAGCGGTTAATCTGTCTGTTACCAACGCGGTTATTGAACTGGTTGTTTGATGTTTTGTCCGCTACTTTTGTTTTGTTGGGTTAGGCCCTTTCGGTCGACAAGACCATTGCAGAGCCGGAAGGATGATAGGAATTAGGGGGAGACATAGGTCTGGGCAGGCACCCTAGTGAGTCGCCGGAGCTGAGCCCGTCCAGAGGACAGGCCACCCAGCCCCAAGGCACTCACTGCACCCGGCTACGGGGTGCGCTCCCTCGGGAGCAGCGGTGCCGCTCCAAGGGAGCAGCCCGCATGAGATAAAGTTGCCTGCCCAGCCCGGAAGGGGGTAGTGGCGTGGAGGAGAAGGATTTCAGTATCCTGAGGATAGAAGCACGGATAGGTTTGTCCGCTACATGTCATGGTCGATTATATTAGTTGAATGCGCCTCGATATGCCTATTGGCTCCGTTTTACATTTGTCGCTGCAGCACATCGTGGTTGTTATCGACTTTAGGAGTGGCTATAAATTCGTTTGTAGTTACCTAAATTTACATGCGTAGGTAATCCTAAATCCATGACTATAGCCACTCCACAAAGAAGGTGTTCCCATTCACGTCTCTTGCCGTGAATGGGATAATGAGCACTTTCTCTTACTAATTTTGCCGTCCTCTTTGCCTTCCTTTTTTGCCTTCCTCCATTATTCTAAGCGAAGCTGGCACAATGGTGCTGGACAAATATTTGTCTCAACGCATCTTTTATGGCGTGGCAGTTCTATCTTGTGCTGAAAAGGGGTAGGGGCTTTTTTCTCGATAACATCTAAAGGTTAATGCTGCACAAAATGCTGCGGAAGGTGACAAAAAAGTATGTGACTTATGTAGCTTGGTTGAAAACGGCAAAAAAGATAACGTTCATGCCTTGCCGTGTTTGGAAGCAGAAGTGTCTCCGAAAAGGCCTGTGACCGTCAAGTGAGGCCGTCTCATCTACGATATACGGTATTGGCTCAGAATCCTGCCTTGCAAAATTAAAGTCGGAAGGGGTGATGGCTAACATGTGTACCAAACTGCCATGTTTGGACGGTTCCAAATTTCGTGAACTGGGCGTGTGCGATTTGGTCGGGTGGTGGGTCGTTAAAGCCACGTGACATGCACCGCTTACCGGCCAGCCGGTCCGGTAACCATCCATTCAATCATGCGGACTAAATTTTATAAAATGAAATTGTCCCTGTGTCATGAGTTGACTCTTTTCATCGCAGCCTCAAGGGCCCTGACAAAGATCAGTTGACTTAGATTCTGGAAACGCGTCAGGCTTTGATGTTATTTTCTCCCTCCATTCTATCATGTTGCATTTCTATTCCATGACCATTTCATGACCTTTTGCTATATCCTAGCATTGTTCCTCAATAGAACTGCATATCATAAGTATTTTTTTTTTGCTACAAATAATGAAATCAACGCAAAGGCTCCTGACTCCACCCGACTTCCACCCCGAAACATAACCCACCACTTCCACCAGTTTTCCTGGCTGATAATCTCACTGGTTAACCCGCCCAGGTGGCTTTTGGCCGCCCATTTGATCCTCATTGAGCGGACGCTATCGGCGCCATCCTCGCCGACAGGACGCCGCTTTTTTCAGCCGTCCGGCGGTGAAACCGAACCCGCAGTGCGCCAGGTGACCAGCGCCAGGCCGACACGCGGCCACCGGACACGGGAAACTGGAGCGGCTCGCGGCCCGCGCCGGACGCCGGACGGGACGCTCCTGCAGGTGAGATAATCCCCGACCGATCGGCGGCGGTTCCCGGCCGCGAGCCGGGAGCGCCGCGCCGCCCGGCTGCCGCCCCGGCGCGGATCGCAGGTCCCTGATCAACAGACGCTGGGTATATGTTGGGGAGGGAGGGTACAGAGGGTCGATCAGAATAGGAATGTTAAATAGACACCACCGTGAAAAGAGCACCTTTGTTCGGGCGGTGTCGGTCTCGTGTCTGTCTCGCGGTGTCATGTGAAAGCGATCCGTTTGCATAGCTGCTGTCTAAGTACCGAATAATCGCATACGCTGTAATTTGGCACGGCGTTTCCACAATGAGAGATGTTAAGGTTGGCTGAAAAGTAGATTCTTTTCGTCTCGTTTCAATATTCTAGCTGGATTAAGTTATTTTTTTCTGATTCATTCCTTTCACTTTCTTCGTATGTTTTCTGAAGACGCTTTTCAAGAGCTCAGAAGGTTATTCAATGCATTATGTTGCCATCAGAAATCTGAAGACTTCTCCTTTTCTGCCTATCATAGTATTTTTGCAAACTACTCAGCGTAAAAAAAAATCATGTTTCAGTGAAATATTTGAACCGTACCCATGTCCGAGCCCGCTTCTACATCTCAGGAAAAACACTAAACAAATAATTCAGCCCGTTCATTACCAATGCTCCATTGCTCGCGAGCAGACCTCTGCCGCGGGGCCGCCACCTTACCGATGCGCCGTTCCGCTCCGTTCCCGTTCGCTGATTATGTCAGCCCTCGGTAATCAACACGGCGGCCGGCGGCGGTGTTTGAACCGGATGGGGCCTGCCGACCCGGCCCGAGCCCGCCGAAACCTGACCCCACCGCCGGATTACGAGCCGCCGCGACGGGGCCGACGCGTGCCGTCGACCCCTCCCCTCCCCACCGACGGCTGGCGCCGACCCGTGACACGTGACCGTCTATGGAGAGCGCGTCGATCGGCGACAGATAGCAGGGTAATTGTAACGTGCGTGATTAAACATGGTTCAGTCATTAGCTGTATATTTAGCTGCATTCTGTTCAGTCCATAAATGAGTGGCGGCTCACGTGTGTGTAGGACTCCCTTTTGTTGACGGCTCCGCATTTCGATAGAAACTTAAAAAGATGATCACATTCCATCACTCTGAAATTGCTATCTACGATTTATCCGTTACTTAACCCTCGCACGACCAGGCCATTTCTCATAACACGAACGACCAGGGGGGGGGGGGGTTGTTACGACCCCCCCCCTGGCGTTTCGAAACGGAAGGTCGTAGAGCTTAGCGGAAAAAACCAACGGATTGATCTCAACGAGATCTCGCGATTGGTGGTATATTTTTTGGTCCTAGGTCAACATTTGACCTACTTATGACCGGTCAAAGGTCAAATTTTCCGAAAAAATCAAACTTTTTCAACTTTCCGCGGCGATTGCGGCAAAATTGTGGGAGATATCGACTTGAAATCTTCACTATCGTGTTCCTTGATCAATTCTCTATCGTTGGTATGTATTTCGTTTCCCTAGCTCTAAAAATGGCGCGTTGGGAGCGCCGGAAGTCGGCAAGGTCACAGTCGGCGGCAGAAATTCGAAAAATCAAAATTTAAATTTTTGAAATCTGATTGTATTTTTGGATTTGGGAGGCCCATTTGCTCCCTATAGAAGCTAATATTGCTGCATATTCCCATTGAGGTGACAAGAATTAGCAAAATAGTGGTTCGGGCGCTTTTCAAAAATAGTACCGGACGCTGTTCCTCTTGTGACGTCATAGCTCCGTGACCTGACCTGACCCGGTCAATTTTCTTGCACCACACGATAGCCAATGCTTGCCCCAATATGCATGGGAAGTTTCATCATGATCCATCAAACAATGTGGGTATCACCGGCAGAAAACCTAGGGATTCGGCGCACACGTTTGGTAACTGTCGGCCGGAGGCTGTACCTCTTATGACGTCATAACTCCGTGACCTGACATGACCCGATCAATTTTTTTCGGCAAAAGATGCGCAAAGGTTGCCCCAGAGGGTATTGAAAATTTCAGCCCGCTACGACAAGCCGTTTAGCGTGCACTTCGAAAAAACCTCAGGGGGGGGGGGGTTGATACAACCCCCCTAGGCGTTCTAGGGTTAAGTTAGGTACTTGATATGGTGTTGCGTCGATTAATATACTTTCATTTTAATTCTGTTATCCTTCTGAAGACGGACCGAAACATTTACATATATATTCATTTACATAATATAGCATGTAACTAAATGATGTTACTAATGCTAAATGTAAAATGTTATATTATGTTACACATAATATAACACATATAACATTTACATTACATATATATTCTTCCAAGCTCAGCTAACTTTACTGTTTTGGCATCATCATTGAAAATATACATGGTAGTTGTTTGTGTATAATATTTCTAAATCTCTTTCGATTACTACGATACATTGATCTAATTTACGATTTATGCGATTGAAACGATTTTTTATAGCTCCATATACATACACTGTCCCTATTAGTCAAGTCTCTTCATCTCTCGGGGGAGCCTTGTCATGAAGTTGAAGTGTGAAATTGGCACCAAATTATGTGTCACATGACCTATATAAAGTTCTGTATCATATCACCTTTGTAGCCTGATATGTGGACCTTCTGGTCCATGTAAGACAGCAATGCATTGAAAAAGACAAGAATATACTTAGAAAGAACATCGATAGAAAATTATGAATTATGAAAGTATACATTTCAGCATCATCATGTCTGAAGCATACTCTTATGAGTCGCTTTAATCTGACCTGTGAGGTGTAAAGTCATTTTACACATTTAGGTCATTGAAGCTGGGTCGCTTGGTAAAGGTTTCAGAAGCATTGGCGGATCCAAGGGGGAGGGGGCAACCGGGCCAAAGTCATGACTGGGGGTGGCCAAAACGTTAGTGGGCCCCTTCCAAAGAGAAGTAATCCCTTTAAAATCCCATCATGGCCCGCAAATCCTAAAAGCTGGCAGCATTGCAAGCAAGGTAAATAATAAAAAACATGTTCAATCCCAATTAGTCTAAGTTTACCTACAGTGGAATAAATCTGTCATCGATAACCTTCGGATGCCTACCTGACCTTTAGTCTGACAAAGGAACTTTGATCTTTTGAGCTCGTTTGAATTTTGAATGTCGAATGAATGTACCTATGTGGAATGTTTCGATCAGACATTTGTCCTAGCATGGACTAAGCTTATGCCAAAGATTTTTTTGGGATAATTGATGCCTACATCCCAGTAACCATAATAAAGTGCCCAAAAAGTGGCCGGCTTTGGCCCATCCCTTTGAAAATGGCTGGATCCGCCAGTGTTCAGAAGACTGCAATTGCCAATTGTTGCCGGGGCTCAGTTGGTAAAGCGTTGGAGTCCGCGTAGTGAAAGCACGCGTTCCCGGTTACAACAGTCCGGGTTCGAAGCGCGACGGGCGATTGACGTTTATGAGCCTCCTGATAGGTATATGGTTGCGGTTGGTGGCAGGCCGTAGCTAGGCGAAGTCAGTGAGGGGACCGGCCGTGCGCGGCTATGTGCGCACATTAAACTTTGGACTCTAGATTCTGCCATAGAGCCGGAATTGCACGATCGGAGGGTAGAGGGCAGGGTCAACACAGCAAGAATCGCTTAGCGGGGGCTCTGTCCTTGTGAATTCTTCCATTCAAAAGGTTCGAACTAAATTTATAAAAAAAATGTCGTCAGTGAAATAACTCAAATAGTTTCGGAGATAGCAAGAGGAGGCCAACAATTTATCTGTAGGGCTGGCAACATCTGGCAATTGCTTTATGGGACACGGGGTCATTATTTGTCTTGATCATTTATCCGATTCGATGCCCACTGCCGGTAACGATTGAGCACATCGCAACTCGCTTGCGCGTTGCAGGCCACTGCTCAGAGAGCGTTGGGCAGATGACGCTGCCGGCCTGTATGGACCTTAGCGAGGTGGCGCCCCTGTCGCTGCCCGTTCGGGCTCGCCACTGCAGTGTTCACCCAGCGGCAGCATAGTGATCTGCACGCAGAGCAGCAGCTACCGCCCAGGTAGCTGTTTATATATTGAAAACCCTCGCCGGACCTATTGGTTTTCTACATACGCGCCGGCCGAGGAGGGGGGGGGGGGGCGGGTATGACCCCCCTCGCCGTTTCGCCTCTAGTGGAGCTAGCGCGTCGCGGAAAAAATGAGCGTGTGCACCGCAACGAGACGCAGAGATTGGTACCCGATTTTAAGGTCCTAGGTCAACCGGTGACCTCTGAGGTCAGGTCAAGTGCCCTAAGATACAGTTCCGTTTTGGTGAGTAACTTCGCAAAAAAACGGCCGCAGAGCCGCGATTTTGGCAGCAACGTGTTCGCCTTGTTCAGGCGCGTCGAATGACATACTTTTTGTTTGGGTGAGGTCAACTTAGGGTGTTGACCTCAGGTCACGGTCAGGTCAGCGCCCCCAGGTCACGTTGGTCGAAGGAGGTCATGTCGCATATCATTCGATTCGGCAGGTCTTCCTGAGTCCATTGGTGGTTTTCCCGACTCGCTAGCTCAATTTGATCAAGAGTTATTGACGAAAAACTAATATGAACCTAATGACGTCATAAATGACGTCACACAGGGTCAGCATTGCAAAAGTGACGCATCTAACCTTGCAAGGAGTGCATTGAATTACGATTCTGTGAGCTTGAGATAGTTGGAGATCGTTCCCGGCGCCAGAATAGCAACTTTCACTTTCTCTATTGACTTACAATGGTGAGGTCACGAAAATGACTTGACCTCATATGACCTTTAGGAAAAATCCGAGATATACACGTTGTGGGAATCGTAATGGATACTAGATCCTGCAAGTTTCATTTCCTTGTGAAAGCTCCTCTGGCAGTGAGGGCGTTGCGAAGTTGCAACATCTGAAGACCGTGCAGAGGTTCACTTATGACTGACCTGACCCGAAAATACGAATGGCGTCAAAAGATCCGGCTTGAATCAAAGGTCAGGTATGCCTAGTTTCAGCTCTCTATCGCCAGCGTGTTCGGAGCTATCGCGAAAGAAAGCTTTGGGGGGCAGTACTCGCCCCCCCTCGGCTGGCGAGGGTTAACTTGCATCTTCTGCAGGGATTTTTTGCTAAGAAAGATGAACGAATTTAATAAAAAAAAAAGATAATCATTTACAGACCTCCTTAGGTATGCCCATGGAATATTACCAGCATGGAATGCTACCATTCCATGTTCAACGTGTTTGGCTCCAATTAAGTCTTACATAAGCTTACAGAGCCCATTTGCAATAAATTCATCACTTTTGGCGGAAGTTGTCTGTGACGACCAATCACCGCGAAATATAATGACATTTGTCTCGAACGAATGCCTATACCTATACTTAATTAATGCAACGCTTTATTGCATTAGGTGCTAACGCTACTCTACTCGGGTGAAGGCCCTAAACCAAACAGGTTTCAAACAGTTCAAAGATTTGGTTCAGGGTTGATTTAGCGGTTTGGTTCAAAAGCAAGTCACATCATGTGCTGTGTTATTAACTTATTAGCTTACCATTATAGGTACACCTGTTGAGCTATGCTGCCACTATTCCTTGGAATAAGCTGCAGACATTAGAAGTTCGTTATCGTCATACGAACATTGTCATTGTCATCGTCATTGTCGTACATCCATCTCCAGCACAGCACGCACCCGACGGACGGAAGATTGTGTCCTCACGCTGCTACTGCTTAGGTTACCTACAGTGGCGGCGGAAGCAGGGGGGCAAGGGGGGCAGCTGCACCCTAAAGCTATGGAAAGGGGCGCCTCGAAAATCTGTAGAGGAGGCAGGAAGTTAAGAGGTGCGGCAGCCATAAAGCTGAGCAGTGCGAGGCGACACCGCAACTGGTAAAGGCACTTGTGACACGAGAGAGGGTGGCAATGACGTGGGAAAAGTATCTTTTGATATGCTGAAGAGTGGAGGGCATCCTTATCTGAAACAAAGGCAGATGCTGCCGACCCTGTCGAATATAATCTTGCCAGGCGATAAAGGCTAGGAGGGCGCAGCTACTCGAGAAGCGCGTCATGCGGAAGAGGGGCGCCTGCATGCGAAAGAGGGGCGCCTGTGTGTGGGACGAAAAAGAAACATTTATGGAGACGTCTTTGAAGGCGATAGCCTCCAAACGCCAACACGAACATATGAGGGCTTATAGCGTTGCAGGCTCCATGCGACAAAAAGGGGCGCCTGATGGCCGATATGCGAGAGGAAATTAGTTTGTGTAACATTTATCGGGGGCGGTTTGCCGTTTACAACATATGAATGTTAAGGGAGGTCCGAGATTGGGGCCTGTAAAATTGCACTGTCCGTATGGGCGGTTACACCCTAGTGCTAGGGCGTATTTTGCGTTTTTTTTTTACTGGGATGATTATGACCAGGAATAGCACTCTGCAAACTTCTATGGGCGCCTGTATAGGGGCGAAACTGATTTTCCAGTGCAGGGACGGCCATCGGCATGGTAAGGGGCGCCCAGCGGGAAGGGGCGCTTCAATATCGTTTGCACCCCTATCCTAGAATGCCTTCCGCCGCCACTGGTTACCTACCTCGTATGCTGTATAATACATAATGCAAAGTGCTTGCATAGGCGAGATAAGTCGATCAATTATGCATTCGCATACAAAGGGACATTGAATAAGCTGTTATAAAGATCTCCATCATGGCTGTCTACTACGTTTGAAACGATCCAGCCTCCCAACAAATGCGACGCTTTATCAGCTAAATGTTATCAATGTGCACTTCATAGATATTGCCAGCCTTCATTGAAAGCCATCCTCTCTTTCGCAAATTTCATATATCACACGTCTTGCATCAAACGGCATTTGATGCCGTCTTTGCGAATTCCGACACTGAGTAGTGCGGCACAGCATACCTTCAGGCGTAGACGCACAGAGCCATCTAGTGGCGCCAACGTAAACTAAACGGGTGCGTGACTGCCTGGGCGTTCCGGTCGACCGTCAGAGAAGTGCTGGTCGGTGCACTTCGTCTCAGCATGGGCATGCACGAAAGTTAGATTGACGAAGTCCTCACATTTCACTGAACATACGTTACCAAAAACATTTCACAGCTTTTCCATGGATTATCATCACAATAATATCGCAATGATTCTGTTGAAATAACGGGTTGGTGCCCACTTTCCACATATAGTAAACATCTCAACAAGGTAACAAAGTATCGACACGGATTATGTGATCAGTAATACTGACATTATACATAGTTCAATCACAGATGCCAGCTTGCAAAATGTTTTTTTTTTGCCACGCCTTTATTGAATTCCAATTTTGTTACCCTAACAATATCCGATATGATCTGCCTTGCTGAATCTATATGTGATCCTGTCAACATCCCGACGCTTTTGGTCAGTTTGAATGGATGGATGATTGTGAAGGTCAGCGTTTCTTTGTGGGCTGGGTATCGGCAGTTTTTTTAGGAACGAGAGGGGCGAAGGTATGTCTAAATCCATTTAGACGCTTGTTACAAGTGCCCAGTATCCGATCTGTCTCCGATCGAAGGGCAGACCGCTTCATATAACCTGATAACTCAGATATGATTTTCCTACACTGCATCTACCATGCCTCATTCCCTTACGCCGTATATCCATTGTTGTAATCCTTACATAAGCCTGGTCCCGATCTACATATAGCTCTGACACATTTGCTATATACGGTCTGTTAACCTTTTCTTTCCTCTGCTTTCCTAGGACCTTTAGTCTTCCCTGAGTCTGTCTCTAATCCTCCAAAGTGATGTGTTGCGTGATTTGTGCTCTGTTCAGTGTGTGTCTTCTGCCCGCGGTGCCCAATCCGGACCCGGCCCCGGGCCCCCGCCCGGCCCGGTCCAGTCCGATGGTTCAGTGCCAGCCATCGACCGTCGGCGTCCGCTCCAAACGACGGACATCGATTTTCGTCGGGGGGCGGCGGTGGCGCCGGCGTGCCGCTGTCGGGCTGCGTCGGCAATCATCGGTGGAACGTCGCCGTCGCCGCCGACCGACTCGGCTCTTCCGCAGCATCCAGAGGTGAGTGGCGCTTCTCAGTCGCTGAGCAAGCCACTGGAGGTATCCATTCGGTTAGTGTAGCTCAGTTTTCCCGTGGCCTCTGTAGGTGTCATGTTGAACGGGTGTGGAATGTGTGGTGATCTTTGTTGCCCCGGTGGCGATAAATAATAAGGTGTATTACCGGCAGTCACGTGGATCCCCCTCCCCCGCCCCAGCCTCTGGGATGGGTTTACTCCTCGCAAACACTTTAACCATGAATGCGTGTACGGGTATATGTGTGTCTGTTTCCATGTACCGAGTTTCCTTAGCGACGTCTAACGAAACACTTGTCGGCCCCAGCTGATGAGGTCCGACTCTGAACAGCAGCAGTTTGAGGCGTCATGTGGGCCATGATAGACCCTGCACAGATCCCGCCTGACGTGGAAATGGTCGCAGGTCCCACGGGGATGCCGACCAGGATGGGCGAGCAGGCTGCCACTCCCACCGTGAAACGAAAGAACGGCTTCTTCTCCAGCATCTTCAAGCGGAAGCGGGATGAGAACGACCCCGCTCACGTGGTGCGCACCGCCGGAGATGGTGAGTTGGTTGCAGCTGGAAATAGTGAGCTAGTGTGAGCACGGCTTGAAAGTTGAAACGCACATGGGATCAGGGATCAGGGAAATCGGGAACAATGTAATAATAGCATGCAAAAGTCTTATGGTGCACAATGCAAACACTTTTGAAACCTCACACGATTAAGCGTCATTATTCAAACACGACACAAACACGGCTGGAACGGCTGGACCGATGGCGCTCAAATTTGGTACACGGTTAGGGAGTGGTTAGTAGGGTGCCATGCACAAGTCAGTTGGGACTCATTTTGCACGTGCGCACGTGCAGGGTGCCGCTTCCAGATCTCGAGAACGGCTGGGCCGATTGTGCTCAAATTTGGCACATCGCTACAGACCGGTTAGTAGGGTGCCGTGCACAGGTCAGTTGGAGGTACCCCCTCGCGATTTCGCACGTGCAACTGCAAGGCCCACCCTCTCGCTCGCTCCGTTAGTCGCCCCAAAAGGCGTTATACTGGTATATTTAGAGAAATCTGGCTTATCTGATAATTGCATTACCAAGCACAGAGTTCAAAAGCATCTACCGAAGCATTGGCATGTGTTTGAAAGTGGTGCGGAAATATGGCCTATGTGTATGTTAGTTATTCAATTTGAGAATAAGTTACGTTGAGATGTTTGTGGCATTATTCACTACACTTTTCTATTCTTCTAGCATAAAAGCTATTGACGATATCGTAGCGGCATCCATCAGGGAACCTAATCCCATTCCGGCAGGCTCTATCTCTTGCTTGATCAGAAGACTGTCGAGACTGACACATCTGTCACATATATCTCCGATCGTAGTCTGAGTTAATGTGGATGCGACAGAGAGTGATATTTTTTCAATAATTTTGACGCAACTATCGCATATCTCTCGGCCGCCGGACCCAGATTTTTGTGGATGTGACGTTAGAGAAGAAATTGGAACCGGATGGCATAGACATTGAACTGCGTAGAACTGCAAATAGGTATGAAGTATTGTATATGCTGCTTTATCAAAGAATGACAATATTGTGAAGTAGTATAGAAATATTAACACAAATGTCCGCTCATGTTTTACACCTCAGTAGCCTCATCATATTTTGGTCATGTTTAAATGTATCGCTGGATGACACAACGCAACGTTTATCCCGACCTAGCTTAGTTAGATTAGCAAGCACATTTATCGCATAGCAATGGCTATCCATAACAGTTCACCAATTAACAACGTTCGACTACATGCTATTATGTGTCACTGTCATGTCTTCAGACTTCAATCACACATTTAGGTTTATTGTACAATGCAGAAAAGCCTGAGCAGCTGCAACTTTCTAAACACAGCTAAATTATTATCATCCATCGCACAGCACAGATGGTGTTACCTCTTCTCGAAGCTTTCCAAAGATTTACGCAAAACTTGAACAGTTTTCCGTGCTCACATTGTTCTGGTTATCGAGGCTCATTACCAAACATAGCCAGCACGGTTCGTCGATCGAAACTTTCTGTTCGGACGCAGCCACTCAGCATCCTCAACCAGCATGGTCGCTCTGATCCAATTGATTCTGGCTAAGAAGATCGCCACGGAACTTGTTTGTCGCATTTAGTAGAAGACCTGCGGCATGCATGGGCGTTAGACAGACTAACGATCTGGCACTCAGCTCACGTCTGCAGTTCCGGGGACTGTCTGTCGGTGTTCAGTGGAGGAGAAACCTACCACAAAGAACAAATAATCCTGCTCTCCTGTTGCACAGATTTATAAGCAGACATCGAGTAAAATATTAATTATTTTTGATGAAACAGACGTATGGCTTAACCTTTGGTGAGTTTTTCTTTGTCAATGCTGAACGAATATATCTATTTTCAGTCTTGGATATATTTTTCGGTCAGTTCCTTTTGAAAATATCTTGTTTATTATAAACGTAAAAAATGGCATACAAAACCAGACATGAAAATCGTGCATTATATATTACGCGTTCAGAATGCACCATTTCATAAAATGGCAACACACTCCTGAAACTTTTGCTGTTTTCATGTTGAGTGTAGGAGTTTCTATGAAGCATAGCACAGTAGCTTTGATAACGGTCATTTCATAAAATTCCAGCCTTGCATGCCGCGTTTATCGATATTCTCATGAGTATTTTATCAATGCAATCAAATACCGCTTACCAAATAAACAAGAAAAGAATCATGCGACTTTACTAAATCACTAGGATTTAACGTTGCATGCCTGATGACATGTGTTGTGAATGTTGTGAGACACGAGGTTTGGGGTCCTGTGGCTTTGGACGTTAATTTCTGCTGACAACATTCCATAGCGCCGTGCTAATTGAGCCTTGCATAACTCTTGTCAGCCCAGCTGTTT